>NC_134485.1:40927894-41227894 GCF_040206685.1 Ascaphus truei | reverse complement strand
TGCTAGATCCCCTGTTTCTACATTTCAAACAAATGCGTCAGTTTAAGGGTATACCCATCAGCAATAAAGAACTAAAAATTGTTGCTTTTGCAGATGATATGCTTCTATTAATTTAAATCCAAAGGAAGCTATCTAAGCCATCATAGATAACATTTGGGTTTTTGGTAAAATCGCTGGTCTAACTATAAACTATAACAAATCTGAAGCACTGTCACTCAAGGGAGAAAAGGACCTTTTCCATTTAAGTCGACAACAAAATCTACCAAATTGCTATGCATACTTATTCCCAGCAACAGCTATATGGGATTAATATAAAACTACTGGTAGAAAATATCATATAAACACTACAAAGATGGCACAACCTCACCATCTCTTTTATAGGCAGATGTCATCTCATCAACATGACAATTTTCCCTAAAATTCTTTATACTCTACAGATACTGCTGGTAATAATGACTGAATAAAGCATTTCAGGCATTTATCTGGGGAAACAAAAAGCCTTCCTACACTTAAAGGTTATAATGTTGTGACACTACTTAGCTATTCAGGAGACTAGATTAATCATACCAACAACTTTACATTCAAGGCAATAAATGAGTAGTTGTACAAATAGGGCTTAGTATAGATCCCGTTCAGAACTACACTTTAGGAAGAGATAAGCCATTGAGTTTGCCATTCACAACAAATCTGCAATTTCAAGAAGGTAAAGCGAATTACCTATTCACAAATTGGGAAAAGAAGGGTATCCTTAACATAAAAGACAAACTGGACCATTCAATTTACACATTGGCGGAACTAAAAGATAAATTTGGCATACCCAACTCACATTTTTCACATATCTATAAGCTAGACATTTACACAACAGCATCATAACATCTAATAACATCTAATACCATCACCAGAGGAGAGAGAGAATTGTTTAGTCTTGCTTCTTCGCATAGCAAATCTTAGGAAAATATCTATTTATAATATGTATAATTGTTCGAGGAAAACATATTGGTATGATAGCAACACAGCAGGAATAGGTACTTGGCTAAAAGACTGTCCAGATATCACTATGGTGACATCTTATATCAATTCAATAGCTTGCTTAAGCTTATCCCTTCAACAATGTTTCAGGAAATACTTTATCATATCGTGCACAGAACATACAGTACACAGCTTCTAAATTTAGATTCAAAGCCAAGCTCTCTCCTGATAACAAATTTGCAAAGCGCACAGCTCAGGAGGCTGACCTACTGCATTCTTTATGGAATTGCCCTGTGATTCAAGACTTATGGAACCTGGATACAAATATAGGCATTCTGCAAAGACTCATTGCCATCCCTTCAACTCCTGAGTATGCCATTTTTAACTTAACTGTTTAAGTAAATGAAGATCATGTCAACATTGGAGGAACTATGCACACAACAAACTTAAGCAAATCATTTCTGGGGCTGCCAGGAAAACAATCCTTCAGCAATGGATATATCATGTTCCTCCATCAATAGATGGGAAGACAAACTTTTAGGCCTATTTAACTTAGACTAGATAGAAGTAACTACTGAAAAAAAAGAAGGTAGATTCTTAGTTTTAATGACGTGATCTCAGGACCTGAAATGGCTAATCCACAACAACATCCAATATATGGCTTGGTTCTCGGCACTGCTCCTAGGGCGAGACCCGCCAATAAAGCTGTAATAAACATAACAAAAACATAAAACAAAGTTAATAAGGGATGAATAGATGTTTACGGTACTTAGATATAGTTGTGGGATTTCTTTCTGTCTGGACATGTATACTGGATTAGGATGATTCCAAGTGTAGCCATGCCTGGATTGGCTACTAATCTACCCTGCCTGACATGTGAATCCTTGTATCAGTGCAGGCAGTGTTAGGCCCAATCCAGGGTTTTCCCCACCAGCAAGCAGCTCCCTTAAGTGACAAGGGGGGGAGACGGGGTCAGACCTTGGACCCTCCCCCTGAGTACTTAAGGGGCTGCAGATCCAAATTGTTTCAGTTGCCTCTCCCTCTTGAGAGAGACTGGTCTCGCAGCAGAGGTGTGCAGGACTCTGTCACCTTCTGCCCCCTCCCCTTGGGGAGTGGGAGTGAGTACCATACCCCCTGCTCTACTAGGGAGTAGGGGAAGAGTTAGGACCACCCTTGGTACCCATGGCTGGGGGTGCGAGTCCAGGGAACCTCCGGACCAGTGAGAGTATGCTGTATATCCAGAGTATGCTGTATGCAGAAAGAATAAACACTGTCACTCTTATCAAATATATTTCTGCCTGGGCGTGCAGTCTGTCTGGGGGAGGACGAGAGAGTTCTTCCACAGAAACTGCTTACAGAACTACTGGAGTATGCGGGAGATGAGGGCGCTGCCACCAAAGTGAGAGAGAACCAGCTATCACCCCTAAAGCCTGTCCTGTTTCCCCAAAAACATTGACGGAATCTCAGATCTACTGTGAGCCAACAGGTACTTAGCATCACTGTACACCTGGTAGCCGGGGAAATCTCCCAGAGGTTGGGGAAACACTGCTACACCAGCAATATTAGTCATATCTGAGCATGATTTAGGACATATACTGGGGTGTCGTACAGATAGCAGAAACAGACTAACCAAATGTCGAAGTAAAAGTAAACGTGAATAACAGGTGCTAACACAAAGGATTACAATAGCTCACATTTAGTAGTTTCAATGTATTGGTATGAATGATAGAATCGCTATTTAAATTGTATTTTTTTTATTTCTTATTGTTTTCTTTTAAATTGTTATAGTTTTCAAATTATTTTACACAAAATGTGAAATTGACATTATCACTAACATAGAAGCAATTTTCTCTGTGATACCTGTACGATCAACAACCATGAAAATGTACAACAGATGCAAGAAATGTTAATACTGTATATGTAAGTTTTCCAATAAAAAGTATACAACCAAAAAAAAGTGTGAGAATCATGATCGTCATTTGTTTTTAAGTAAAACACACATACACTTAAGTGGGAACTGCGATACTTTGCAGTCGGTTTAAGAATAAACTTAAATTATATACAATTCATTTAGTTACATAGAAAAAGCCAGAAGGAAGAACTAAAGTCTTACACCCTCCCAGAAACAGTGCTAAAGTTGCTATACACCTGAGCTCTGGCGTTAGCAAGAATATACAAACATGAGATCAAACTACTGTAGGTACTATTGCTATTACAAGGTTTATTCTGCTTTGCATATATAATGGAACTCAAATAATTTACTGCTCACTGGAATGAGTCACGTGATGTGAAATTCACTGGAGCCAAGTGCAAACATTTACATTTGTTTAATGAGCTATGTTGCCTCAATTTACGCTGTAATACCTTTTGTTTGACCAACATTAGAATTTTTAAAGTGAAACTTCTTTGCTGGCACCTACCAACATTTTGCTTGCAGTAAATTTCCTTTATGGTGACTGAAGTACAGTAACGGAAGTGATGTCATTGCTGGCGGAAGAGGCCATCGGCGATGTCTGTGTTGGCAGCTCGGCGCGCATGCACAGAGGCCTCCGCAGCAGCAGCATTGGGAGACAGAGATAACACACGCAGACACACACAAGGAATTCAAAGTTGGTATAAATATTGATGCGCAAATAGCTAAAACAGGGGTGTGTACCGAGTACACGTGTTCTATGTCAAACTTCTTTGCAGTTTGATTTTTCATTAAAAACATCACCATCACAAATCCAATTTCTGTGACAAAAGACTAAGAAGTTTCACTTAAAATGCGCGTGCTCGGCACACACACCTTTTTTTATACATGAATTTATAGTGTACATAATGTTGAAAGCTTCAAAGGTTCTTCTTTTTCTTGAGATATGAAAAACGTTAATGTTAGTCCACTAAAAGGTATCACAACTTAAATCAAATTTACTTTAATCTAGGATGAATACAGCTAATAGAACTTTGAACTACATTGCTCTGTTGCTAAATTGTTCTTTGTGTGTTTTGTCATGGTATGGCACACCTGTGAGTATGTGACCTGCATACAGGACAAGGGTTAACACGCAGCCCACAAACTATCCCACTTTTCACCTTCTGCAAAGGTCCCTCAAATGAACAATATCTGCTCTATCTCCGTCCCAATATACCATCTGTCACGAACACACTTGTGAGCACATGAGTTAGATATGCAGCCAGGGTTAATACACACGGCTACTCTAGCCAACTCACCTTTCTCCTGTGCAAGGTACTGTCAATTAGTTAATATTAATCCCTTACTCAATTGCAATCATATCTATCTGCGTCCACCACCATGAAATATGCAAAAATGTATAATTAATATATATCTGCCAGGGTCTCTGGTCACTGTTCATTAAAGGAAAAACTATGCACTTTAAAACACAAAAATCTTTTGTAGCAAAATGTGTCCGAAAATGTAAATACTGTCTACAAAGCGTGCAACAGTTAATTGAGAGCCCCTTATTAAATGTTTTAGTATATATATATAAATACTGTGCTTTAGATTACAGATAAAGATTGTTACAAGGATATACAATTCCAATAAATGCAAAACAGTTTCTTAAAATAAAATTATAAAACAGGAAACAGACATCCCCATACAGTACATTACCATATGTCTTAGGTCTTTTCCAGAGAGGTCACTGGAGTAGACGATATAAATTCACGTGTCTGATCTCAAAACACACCTCTTGTTTAATTCTAATTTTCAAATTACCTGGGTGAAACTTTTGTAGCATTTCTTCCCCCACTGAAACATAAGACCAACCCCCATCGTAAATCGTCTCTCCTGACATTTTTTTGGCTTCGGGAAAAACAAATTCTGACGTTCAAAAGTCTGGTTGAATATAGAAACGCACTCATAAGTTAATTTCCCTGATTCTTAGACAGACGTGAGCCATATCAATAGATTCAGGTGAGTTTGATGAATATAACGAGATTAATTTTGACCGGCGTGGTCCTAAGTTTGAGTGACATATGGGTATCTGTCCCTTGCTACCTCTGACACCTGGCTGGCCTTTGCATTTGCCTCCTTGCAATGATTACAAATTGTTATTATTATCCTTTAGAATAGAGGTCCTCACATAATATCCTCATTTTTAATAAATTCACTCTTTTGTGGAATACCTTATTAGGCACGCCCCTGAGCCATGCAGAACCCTCCAAAGAATGCCTTTAAAAGTATCTTGTTTATTTTAATGTCAAGAGAGCCATCATTTAATCCCATCTCTGATAAAACAAATGCTCTCATCAACTAGATTCTATCAGTCCCATACAACACATATTCCCCTTTTAATGGGTCATCAGTGATACCGCACGAAAGCCCTCGTTGTAGAGCAGCACAGACACAAGAAGGGTCTTGACTTGTCATAAACACAATTTCTTGTATTTTTAAGACAGACTAACCACAATACCACCTAAAGCAGGGGTCCTCAACTCCAGTCCTCAAGGCCCTCCAACAGGTCAGGTTTTTAAGGATATCCCGGTTTCAGCACAGGTGGCTCAATCAGTGGCTCAGTCATTGACTGAGTCGCTGATTGAGCCACCTGTGCTGAAGCCGGGATATCCTGAAAACCTGACCTGTTGGAGGGCCTTGAGGACTGGAGTTGAGGACCCCTGACCTAAAGCACCAGATTGATTAAAATACTTAATATCTCATGATATTATCATGACATGTTTATTATTATTATTACTGATTACTTTTAGTTATGTGTCATACTTTTTTTTTACTTAGATTTGATTGGCATTTTTCATTAACAGAAAGGGGTGAGTCAGGGGTACAAAACAGAAGAGGATGGGAATAGGGTATGGGCATTGTACAACACAGATCTATCAGATAGTAGTATCACAGATGTTCACTTGCATCATTTGTACAGTACCAGTACCATGCTGCTTTACAAATTTACAGTAGGATGCGGGTGGTGGGAAAAGGATATAGTGGGGGTGAGGGGGAAATCAGTGATTCCGTTGTTATAGGGTGTAGATGGGGGGAGAGGTGGAGGCAGGATTCGGTTAAATTACAAAGTATTCCGTTTGTTTTATTTTTGCTATAATAGTATCATTGGGGCAATCTCGTCTGACTTTCTAGCATATATATACCATGGGGACCATATATATTTTTTTATCTGCTAACGGTATCATGTAGGTATGCTGTCAATCTCTCCATCAGCATTATTTCCGTTATTTTGTTTTTAACAGATGCTAAGGAGGGGGTTTGGGGATCTTTCTAGGTTCTACCAATTAAACATCTAGCTGCAAGAAGTATCTGGGAGACTAGTCAGGTTTCGCAGATGTGGAGTCCTTTGATAGGTTGGCCGAGAATTATTATCCATGAATCTCTGTTGATGTTTTTTCCCAATATCCGGGTCAGTAACTGTAGGATCCCATCCCATAGATGTGTCAATTTAGGGCATAACCACCAGAAATTTGACATTGTCCCTCTTTTCCTGCAGTGCCTTCAGCATAGAGGCGATACCGATGGGAATATTGTGTGGAGTCTGGAGGGGGTGTAATACCATGGGTAGAGTATTTTATAGGAATTATGTGTGGCCCTCGTACATACAGTATAAAGACTTTGGCCGTTGCTTCCCAGATGTAACTCATAGTTTTTTTTTATGTGCATATTAGTAATATTAAGAGTAGCATTTGTTTTATTGTGCCAACACATGGCGTGGTAACGGTAACAAATCAGAAGGTTTATTTGTTTATTCTAACACTTTACATTGACTTGTGAAAGCTTTTTCTTTAATATTAAAAAGGTTTTTCCCTGCTGACCTATAAAATTGCATGACTTTGTCCTTGCCGTTATTTTCAAGGTAAGAACTACATTAGTGTCTCAGCAATATTCTGTATACTCCTCCTAAACAGTGATTGTTTAAGTCAGTGTGATTGTGAGCAATTTACCTTGCTGTCAGATTCATTTAATGAAGCCATACATCCATACTTTCTCATGACAATTTAGTGATGACAATGCCTTGTCTTATACTGAAAAATATGTTTATGTTTTAATCATTTATTTTGTTTCTAGTGAAGTCTTCTTGTGTACAGTACACTACACGGCTGCCCCAATTTATCCTACACTTAAATTCATTAAATGTGCAATCCTGTTTAGGAGACAATTGATGTAAAATCAAAAAGGACAGGGATGAAATGTATAATAAAGTTTCTATGTGTCCAGAAATTTTGATTTTGTTAAAAATCTTAATTGAAGTTGTCCCTAATACAACCATCTCCTCCCATTACTTAGATTTATGAAGCCCTCTCTCAATGATTATTCACGTGATGAGTAACTTGCATATACAATTTTTTTCTTATATAGCGCTGTATATAGAATTTTGTAAGCACAATGAGCCCCATAGAGCTTGCAATCTAATTTTGATGAATGAGGCACAGACAGATAAAGTGACTTGCCCAAGTCACAAGAAGTGGACAAGGGAATACAAACCCATGCTCCTCCGTGTCAAAGGCAGTGCCGTTGTTTTCAGAGACAGTGGGTGTAATTCTATGTAGTCCGTGACCGTTCGGAGCATGTGACCGTTTGGCCATTTTAATCCAAAAATCCTTACTTATTTGGGGATTTTCTGATGAACACAGCCCGAATGACCACAGTGGACTATATAGAATAAGGCTCATTGTCTGTACTCACTGAGCCCCTCCTTCCGTCTTAAACTCCCTTTTTAAGAGAACTGCGCCTTTAAATAAGAAGTGTCAAACTCTGAGATAAAACAACAGTGTAAAGATTAATGGAGTCATCTTAAGTATCTCTAGAAATTTCTAGCTTCCCAATGCTCCTTTTCCTGAAGAAAATATGCTACAGCTAGTATGTTTGCACCCCTTTCTAAAAATGTGTGTAGTAAAATATAATTCTATAGACTTCCAACAATATGCTTATAATGACAAGGGGACAGCGGAAGCTATTCTCAGACAAATACCCTCTGTCCCTTCCACACCTCTCCTTCCAAATGCTCCTTCTACAGCAGCGGCGCTCAAAGTGGGGGGCCCGCCCCACGGGGGGGTGGGAGATTTTTCTGGTGGGGGGTACATTCGGTTGCAGAGGTCACGTGCTCTCCCCCAAGGCATTTAAATTAAATGCCGGGGGACCGCGCGTGCCCACTGCAACCTCTACTTACCAAGGTTCAGCCGGCCTCAGGACGCGTAACCACGGCAACGCGGCATCAAATGATGCCGGGGCGTCACGGTTGCCACGGTAACATGACGTCAAATGATGTCGCGGGTCACGTGACGTCACACGACCCTGCGGCGTCAAATGAAGTGGTATGGGGGTGCACCACCGAACCAGCACAGGCAGAGGGGGCGCAGCAAAAAACCTTTGCGTGCCCCTGTTCTACAGTGCCATGGACTCCTTTTTCCAGTTACAGAGGAAGAATCTTAACCACATGTACCATTCACCCCATTCCCTTCCATTTCCATAAAACCTTTGCTTCTACTCTATTCCCCATCCACACTCATACTTTTAACTCAGGGAGGGCACGAGATTCTCTACGAGGGGCGCGACAGTTTCAGAGACCCCACGCTCTTCCCGAAGGCATTTAAATTAAATGCCGGGGGAGTGGCAAAGGCCTCATAACTTCACTTACCTTGGCTCAGACGGCTTCTGGCGACGCGTCGCCATGGTCAAATGACGCCGTGGGGTCACATGATGCCGTGCTGCCATGGCAACGTGACGTTGTGACGTCAGAATGGCGGGGCCAAGATATGGAGGGGGGGTCGTGAGGAGGGGGAAAGAGCCGGCAGGGGGGCGCAGGGAAAAAAGATTGCGCACCCCTGCTTTATCTCATCTCTTTGTCCTGGCACTTTTTCATTTTTTGACAGAGCTATTCTACGGAATAACACACATGACTGTACCTCTCCCCGTGTTGCCTTTTGCTTCTAAACATCTGGAATGCCATGTTTCTTGATGCATACTTCATTTTCTGAACTCCCATAACTAGACCTTCTTATCCTTCTACAATCAGGCTTTCAACAAAAACCACTCACCAAAGTACAGTAGTTAACGACCTCCATATTGCCAAATCTCAAGGGAACTATTCAATTCTTATTCCTCTTGATCTCTCCCCTGCATTTGATACCGTTGACCACCCTCTTGTCCAGCACATTCAGCTCTCTTGGCATCTGTGGCACTGCCCTGTCCTGGTTTTCCTCCTGCCTCTCTCACTGCTCCTTCCGTGCCAACACCTCCTCTACATCTATGGATCTCCATGTTTTAGTTTCCATACACCCTATATAAGAGGTCACTGGGTGACCTCATTAACACATTTTGCTTCAGCTATTATCCCTATGCTGGTGATGACACACAAATATATGTATTTGCACGTAACCTTACACTTGTAGCCCAATCAGAAATCCGTGATTGCAATCAGCAATCTTCGACTGGATGGTCCTTCATTGTCTCAAACTTAATATGTCTAAGACAGAGATCCTTGTAGTCCCAACACAGGTCCCATTGTTACTTTCTCCATTACCGTCCATAACACTAATATCCACGCTGTGTCACCAAAAGATTGCTCCTGATATCTTAATTTTTCGCCTATGTACATATAAAACAATTAGAGTGCTGACTTTACAGCAGAAATCTGCAGCCAGGTGCACCAAGAGAATTACCAGGGTCCAAATATTCAGCAAAGAACTGGTCGCTGGCAAATTTGAACAATTGGGGGAGGGACAGTGCTGGGGGAAAGAGTTGCTCAATAGTAGGTAGGGTTAGGTGTCAGCCTGGGACACCAGTCCAGACCAGCACTAATTACAGCTGTGAGGAATTAAACTTCTGTTAGTAACTACTGAGGGTTAAAAACTAGTGGAAATAGGAACCTCACAAAATCATGGTTACAGACCTCAAAAGAGTCATTGTTTGCCAGCTACTCAATGTTCTACATTGTTTAATGAAAAGCATTGTGGGAGCTAAAAGTACACAAGTCCCCCCACACCGTAACACATGAACAAATCCTCAGCCTACAGCTTTGCAAACCTTTTAAAATGTATATTTATTGTTAAAATGAGCATACTCTGTAGTTTTGATATTTTTTTTCCTTCCACTGTCTTTGCAAAGGTCAGGGCAAAATATGCCAAATGTAGCAAATCCCATGATTTCCTGTGGGAAATTCTCTTGCAACTATTTCTTGCAAGTGGCAAAGTTACACAGTCTGCCATATTCATAAACTTGTGTGCAATGCGCTAGAACAATAACCTCAATCCCACAGCAAGTATGAATAGAATATTAAACAACTGCAGTAGTGGTTTCCATCGAAATGTAGTTTATTGGTTCGGACCAATATGGAGCAGCTACTGTAAGGCTGGGGCCATGGTGCCATCACCCGCGCGGAGGAGTGCGGAGGCATGTGGAGGCTCTAAGGTAAGCGGGTGCTTTCCCTGGCCATGGCGGACAGGCCGTGTGGGGCTTGCCTAGGGGCGTCAAGAAATCAGTTTGAACTGATTCCTTGCACAACGCGCGCCGCCTCCCGCTTCCACGCGCACACACGCCACATGGATGTGAACACAGCCTTAAGAAAGTCTGTTCGCTCAGCGTGTGGACGCCTCCGCACGGTCTGCGGTACCATGGCCCCAGCCTTACTCTTCAAACAGT
Source organism: Ascaphus truei (assembly GCF_040206685.1). NCBI lineage: Eukaryota > Metazoa > Chordata > Amphibia > Anura > Ascaphidae > Ascaphus > Ascaphus truei. The sequence continues at coordinate 41,217,324 of NC_134485.1, read as the reverse complement.
GCTCTCCCTGAAATAGTTTTTTTTTTGTTAAAGCTAGCCTGAAACAGGGAGTCCCCCATAGTGGACAGGTTTCCTACCGGGACGTTTTCTAATCACCAATAGAAAGCTGCAAAATCTTTGATATTTCTACTGGTGAGCCTTCCCCCACGGCCATCTTGTGTTTGGGAACAAGACCTTAGGGATTAGAGGGTACACGGATGTTCAGGGATCGTGGAGCAGCTCAGAAGACCCCCTCCTCAGACCCTTACAGATTAACCTTTTTTTTTTTTAAAGAAATCAAAATCTTGAACAGTATACATTGCTGCTTTAAAGAGTAAACATTGTATGGAACAGAGCAGTGGGCGTGACCCAAACAGAAGTACAGACCCCTCCACTTCCATTCCCGTCAGCCGGGAGATAGTGGTGGTCATGTAACTACTGTGATGTGATCACACGAGGGCAAATGCCAGAGGTCTGGCATGACTTAGATGCCGCCAGCACTGAAAAGGTTAATGGAGAACTGAATGATTAGTATACTCTTATCTGAGCTTCCTATTTGTATGTTTGTCACACAAGATTAAGTCTCATAATGCATGTGTGAGATTTACAGTATGGCCCCCAGATATTTAGTTCTGATCTTTGAGCGGTTCTTTACAATGTATCCTTTTCTTGTACACATTGCCCTTGCTATGTTATTAGATCATAATCTCTTGTAATTGTAACGGTGTTTCCCCCACCCAATGGGAGATTCTGCCATTACAGCGTGCATGTGCAGGAGCCAAGATTTTGGAAACTCATTTTCCATTTTCCCAGTTCCACTGCACTTAGATTTGTTTTACTTGTGTTTCCTCCCTATGCTCCCCCTGGATTTCGTGTTTATCATTGCAACAATTGGGGACGAGTGAAGACTACCCCTTCAAGAGGGTTTGAGCAGGGGGTGAAATTGTATATATTTCATTATATATTTCTATATCACTTTTTCACTTTTTGTGTTATTTGATTGTTTTATTCACCTATTAGAGGAATATTATTATTTTCACTTTAAGTATAGTGACCACCCTTTTATTTGTTTGCGCCTATTTTTCACCTTACCACAATAGTATTATAATTGGTTACATCTTGTTGGTAAAAGCCTTTAAAAAGTCAGACAAGTATTAATATTTTAAACTGATTTTTTTATTTCTATTAGAAATGTTTGTAAAAATGTCAACTCATCGTACCTGGGAAATGTTTTAGTTCTCTTACCTTCTGCCTTTTGTTTATACCCCTCCATTTTACGCACCACCCCCTTCTACAGAGAGGGTCTGCATAAGTCTGAGGAAACAAGACAAACAGTAAGGGACAATGCTTAGTGAATATCGTCCTAAAGATCTCCCTGAGTTCCTGCTACAAAAAAGGTGCAAGTAAGTGGACAAAGTGAAGTGCTCAAATAGAAATATAGCACTCATGGCCAGATTGAGAATGCCTAATAACCATATAGGGTAGACAAAGATAGTCAATGGTACTGCATGCTCTCCTCAAAGAGAAAATAGAGAGGAAAACATAGCAAAACAATGTTTATTTTAAAAACAGGGTGGGGAATCAACTCACACTCTCCCAGTGTATCAGGCACAGTAATTGTATTGAGGGTACACTTAGAACACTCGGAACAGTTCAGAAACCACAGCGTATATTTCAGCGGCAGTCCTACTCCACTCCTCGTTGCCGGTACAGGTCTGGCGGTCTGGGGCTAGTTTAAGGGCATGAAAAGGCACGATGGTGGCGGCTAATTGGGGGGTAAGTTCAGGGTAACCTTGTCAGATGGGGCTCAGTTACAGTAATGCCTGGGGGTGGCATGGATGGCAAGTTGGCAGGGCTCATTGTGCTTTGAGTACCTGGGGTCCATCTCTTGGCTGGTTGATAGGTAAGTACAGGGTAACCTTTGCCAGACAGGGCACAGTTACAGTAATGACTAGGGATGGCATGGTTGGAAAGATGGCAGAGCTTATTATGCTGTGAGTATGGGGCCCATGTCGTGGCTTATTGAGAGGTAAGTGCAGGGTAACCTTGCCAGAAGGGGATCAGTTACAGAAATGCCCGGTGGTGGAATGGTTGGTGAGTTGGCAGGGCTCATTGGGCTTTGAGTACCGGGGGCCCATCTCGCAGTTTACGTGGGGGTCAGCTGAGTGGCTGGGACTTTGGGCGGTCCTTGCTGGGGGAAAATAATTTAAGCATCATTAGACATACCTGTGCTGTGTGTGGAGAACTCTGGCAGGGTTAGCATACCACCCCCCCCCCCTTGCTGTATTTGAATAAAAGATGTGACTATTCATCTGTGTTTTTCTCTGTCTCTCTCTGTGTGTATCTCTCTGTGTGTCTCTTTGTTTCTCTCTCTCTTGGTTTGACCTTCCTACCACAAACAACATGGCTACCTCGGACTCCCAAGGTGAAACTTTCTCCTTTTAACCGTCCTACCTCCTATATCTGACTGCTGATTGGCCCGCAAGGTGGGTGGGCCCGATTATAAGGCAAGTGTTTACTTTTCATCTTAACTTTATTTTAAAAAAACATTGCCTTATAATCGTGCAAAACCAGTATATGATCTTTATGACAATATACCTGCAGATACAATCACAATGCAAAATCAGTGCAAAAATGCTAACAGAATAATTTGCACCAATAAATAAAGGCTACCCAATGTTGTAGTGTTTAGCCTTAGGCCTGGGACATAGTGAATTAATGCGGGCGGAGGCGAGCTGAGGCTCGCTTTCCCTGGCTTTACACAGCGTGCCATCCGTGGGCGTGTTGGGGGCGGGTCTGGGGGCGGGCCAGTGATGTCTTATACCATACAAGCAAGTACTGTACCTTTAAGAGAAATGACTGATTTGGACAATATGTCACATGACAGCGATTTTGCAAAGTAGAAGAGTTCTAACCTGCTATTGTTGCAGCTAGATAGCTCTAAGCAGCGCCCGAGACAAAGCTATAAATATACTGTTGTGCAAAATAAATAAGTTTGATTTATCATTACCTGTGTCTAGCAAGTGAAAGAAAGCAGTGAAGTGTTTCAGTATAACTGAGAACATAAAAGACTAGACAGAACAGATAGGAATGGGGAAATAGCTAGAGGTCACGGGGGCGGAGCGGGGGGGGGAGTGGGAGTTTGGTTTGGCATGCAGAAATGCACGCATATTAAATACAGATAATACTAGTAAACTTCTAAAAGCTACATTCAATTGGAGTAGAAAGGCAGGAATTTATATAATAACCACAGCACAGTCTGGTAAAAACCTTAAGTGCATGCTTGCTAATGCAAGAAGCCTGATAGGTACAATAGGGGAGCATGAATTAATAGCTAAAATGGAACAATATGATATCATAAACATTAATTAAACATGGTGGGATGAAACTTGTGACTGGGCAGTTAATTTAGAGGGTTATCCCCATTTTTAGGAGGGATGGAGAAAATAGAAGAGGTGGAAGAGTATATTTATATGTTAAACCGGATTTAAAACCTTTTGTAAGGGAAAACATTTATGAAGAGATTGATGACTTTGTGGATAGAAATTATCAGTGAAGGCAAAAGTACACTTTTATCAGTGAAGGCAAAAAACATCAACAATGTTTGTAGGGATAGGCTATAAACCACCAAATATCTGTGAGATTGAAGAAGCCATAATACTGTTACAATTGGAAAAGGCAGCAAAACTAGGTCATGTTTTAATAATGGGTGATTTTAATTTTCCTGACACAGAGTGGAGCAATGAGATTAGCAGTACAATTAAAAGAAACAGGTTTTTGGGGGTGCTAAAAGACAATTACATAGCCCAAATTATTGAGGAATCATTCAGGAAAGGGACAATACTGGATTTGGTCATATCATGATAGAAGTAATAACACATATTCAAGTCAGGGAATATTTGGGAAACAGTTATCATAACATGGTCTCATTATAAATAAATTATCAAAAAACATATTACTTTAAACAATTTTAGAAAAAGCCAAGTCCTTTATATACCTGTCATACTTTATTGCAGTGTAAACTTCCAAAAAGTCCCATGACAGGGTTGGTTACATCATCATGATGTGTGCGCACACCTCATGATGATGTCACCAGCCCCATCAAGGGAATTTTTGGAAGTTTACACTGCAATAAAGTATGGCAGGTATATAAAGGACTTGGCTACCACAAAGAACCACACCCATGATGAAGAGGACATGACTCGAAACACGAAGGGTGGTTCTCGATTGGTAGTGAAGCAAGGCTGTGTGAGCAAAGGAATCCCGGGTGTACAGGAGAGGGAGAGAGCTGTTTCTTAGGCTGGTGACATCATCTCTGATCCGCCTTCCGGAAGTGACGTCAGGGCACTGTGATGCTATGATGCACCAGCACGCAGACACGTGGTGCAGAAACTTAGCAGATGGGTTTCCCAGGCGAACTATACCGGTGGACGCACTTGGATGGATAGGCGGACCATTCTGACACATCGGGAAGAGCTCCTAAATCTCGACAGTTATTGGTTCAACGCTTTTAATTTATGGATGTCTGTGAGTACATTTTAATCTGAATTTGTACCTAGTACAAGGATTTATTGCACCATGAGGTGTGCGCTTTCTGCTCTTCTTGTTTTTTTTATAGTATTGCCTTGGAATGCCTGGGTTGCAGTCCTTCAGAAGAGAGCACTGGACTGGACTCTGGACTGGACTTTATTTGCCTTAATTTTAACAGATATTTATCCATTTATCTGTGATTTGTAGAAATATTATTCTAAATGTGATTTATGATATATAAACTCCTTCAGTGAGTTAATGACATTTGGTTTTGAGCGCCTGAAGCTGAGGCTGTGTATGTATGCAGTGGAGAATATTGATCTATAGGTATCTTTTTGGTGTTTATATTTTCTCCCCCCTCCAACCGAAACCTTGGAGAATTATCTATATTGATATTTACCATTATAAATTGTAATCGGCATACAGTAGTAGATATACAATTTTAGAAAGGCAGATTTTTATAAACTAAGGAATAATCTACAAGGATTAAGTTAGGATTAGATTTTGCAGCACAAAATGGGGAAGATAAATGGTCAGTCTTTAAAACATTCTTAGATAAGTACATTTGGTGTGTACTCTTAGGTCAGAGGTTCTCAACTCCCGTCCTCAGCAACCCCCAACAGGTCAGATTTAAGGATATCCAAGCTTCAGCACAGGTGGATCAAATAATTGGAAATAGTACAGAGAAGAGTCATCAAATAAAAAAAGGCATGAAAAATCTGATTTACAGTATGGCGAAAGGCTATCTAAATTAGATTTTTTGTTTACATTAGAAAAGAGGTGTCTAAGAGGGGATATGATAACTCAGCAGTGCACAAACTGGGGAGTGCTCCCCCCAGGGAGCACAGGAGAATTTCTAGGGGGGGGCGCAGCGGTTACAGGGGCGGGGGAGGCGTGAGGCCTCTGTAACTCCCTTAACTGGTGTTGGTCGGGTATTCGGCGACGTGTCGCCATGGCAACGTGGCATCAAATGATGTGACTTCATGTGTCGACATGGCAACAAACGTCAAATGACGCTGCGGGGTCATGTGACGTCACATAGCCCGCGACGTCATTTTACGTTGAGTCCTTGTAGAGGGGGGGGCAAAAACCGCGGCTCACGGGCACGGGGGCACACCTATAGAAGTTTGCGCACCCCTGTAAATAGCTATATACAAATGTGTTTTGGGTCAATACAAAAAACTTTCAAAATAATTATTCATCCCAAGGGCAGTACAAATGACATGGGGCATTCCTTAAAGTTGGAAGAAAGGAGATTTCACCTGCAACAAAGGAACGGTTATTCACAGCAGGGCCGCCAACAGAAATCATTGGGCCCAGGACAAATGAAAGGAGCAGCCCCCCCCCCCCCCCGAACCCATAGCGCACTTACCACGAAAAAATATTTTTTTAGCGCCAACTTTTACTTGATTGTTTTCTTCTTATTGTAATGCAGAAAAAAAACATTACAATGCAATCTGTTTTATGAGTGAGTGGGTGAGTGGGTAGGTGAGTGAGTGGGTTGGTGGGTGAGTGGGTGAGTGACTGGGTGAGTGAGTGGGTGGGTGGGTGGGTGAGTGGATGAGTGACTGGGTGAGTGAGTGACTTGAGTGAATGAGTGACTGGGTGGGTGGGTGAGTGAGTGACTGCCTGGGTGACTGACCTTGACCGAGTGGGTGCAGCTTCCTGCTTCCTTGTCCGCCAGACACTTTCCCCCCTGCCCCCCATATCCCTGCGGCTGCTGCCCGGGGCGGGAGGTAGGCTTGGGGGGTGTGGGGGCGGGAGGTAGGCGGCTGGGGGGAGAGACTGGCGGGCTAATTCCGTGGCTGGAGGCAGGCGCGCGGGGGAAGCTGGGTTGGCGGGCACATGGGGGAAGCTGGGTTGGCGGGTGCGCGGGGGAAGCTGGGTTGGCGGGCGCGCGGGGGAAACTGGGTTGGCGGGCACGTGGGGGAAGCTGAGTTGGTGGGCGCGGGCTCGCCACAGTGCTTCCCCTCCATCCCATATCATGCAGTACCTCTTCTAACACACATTTAATCATATCTGAAAATGTTACATATTCAAATAATCATATCTCTGACTGTCCCTTAAATATCTGTAAATTGAATTCGTACAACCTTTGTTCATTTAATACAGCCATTTATTATTATAACTCTGGCTTTTCCTGTCTGGCTCTTGAGTTACAAAATACTTGTATTTAATTGTAGTTATCACAAACTGACTGTAAGTTATTGCGATGCCCCCTTAAGTGGAGGCCTGTATTTACTTAAAAAATATAGGATAACAATTGCGGATTGCTGATTGATGAGCAGTCAGGATAGCATTTATTTTTCCCCTTATGAGACATCATTGGATAATGTATAACTGGGGGGGTTTGTTTGCCTTCCTCTGGAGCAATAAACGGTGAATACAAATATAGGATAAGTATTTATCATTTACATTTAAAGGAGCAATCCAATATATATCCTACATGTATTTTATAAATCAGTTCTGTAGTATTAGATAATACTTACTACAGTACCTTAATGCCATTTTAATGGGTTTCAATATACTGAGCATCCTTTGATTCCTATAGCAGGTTTTCGCACACCATCTTTGTAACACTTTTCTGTTTAAGATCATTTGTTGCCAATATTCCCAGCAGTTTGAGCTGCAAACTGTAACAATAGATTGTATTACCTTAGTAATATAAGAATACATTGTAGCTGATGAGTTACACTGACTGAAAGATTCATTTAAAACTGAAAGGCAGCCGTTCAGTGAACCGTGTGAAACAGGATTTTGCTGATCAATCACGGGAGAACCAATCGATCGGCAGCTTAGGTAATTCATTTTCAATAAAGGCAACCAAAGGCTGCATATATTAAAAAAAAGATATATATATTTAAGCTGCTTTTTAAAATCTCTTTAAAGCAGGAGTCCAAGCTGCCGTTTATATATTTTATTTTTTTCCCTTTAATATGTGCATCAATACAATCCACACAATGAGAAGTAATTAGCTAAGTTGCCGATCAATCGGCGAAGATTTGGCTCGGGGTTTCACTAAATGGCTGCTGATGAGTATTCTCCAGTCAGTCGAATACATTTGGATATTAATATGACAAAGTCCTGTGGGTAAGATCATGTGACCAGGCAGTCACTAGATACAATTGGTGCACTGCTAGAGAGGGCAGGGCTCAAAAAGGGGTTTGCCAAAGCCAGTTTCAGAAGAGGAAGGGGGTGTGACTTTATAAATGGTTGCTATAGAAACAAAAATGCTTGTTACATTATAATACATTAAAAATGTTATTTTGTGTTGTTTTATAAAAAGAATGCTGCAAGTACAGAACTAATTTTTTTTAAAACACACGTAGGATATTACTTGGTCTGCAGCTTTAACATAGGTGGAGCTCGATTTTTTCAACTGCACCTACTATGTAGCTATTTAACCCACTAAACGTATCACTTTCAGTGTCATTAGTTTCCATGGTTTTATGAGAAATATGCTCAGAGGTTATTTCAGGTGCATGTTATTTCAGGTGCATGTGCCAATAAAATACACATTTTTCTTATTTTGACACATGGAACATATGGGAAAAAGGCCAGAGAAATATAGAGAAAGGTCTCTTGAGCAGTTTGTTTGTTTTGTTTTTTGTTAGATAAGAGCAAAAAAATCAGAAAATGCAAACCCCTGTTTTTTAGCAACTTGGGGGCACATACATCACGAGCTGGTTTGGGATATCATGAACCCGCAGCATAATTTGATGCCGCGTTGCCATGGTGACGTGTCAGCAGCCGTCTGAATCTCAGTAAGTAATAGTTTGCAGAGGCCTCACACGATTTACCCCCCCCCCCCCCCATTTAATTTAAATGCACTGGGGAAGAGCGTGGGGCCTCTGCAACCACCGCGCCCCCCTACAAAAATCTCCCGCCCCAAAGTTTGCGCAGCGTTGCGATAACCTGTACAGGCACTTGAGTCTAGGGCCTCCTTGAGGTTTTAAAACTAAAAGGCAGATTTTTTTTGCATTTCTTTAAAAATGTCAACAATGTTTTTATTGATATTTTCACACATTGTGCAAAGGATACAGAATTGGAATCAATAAGGGTATGAATCTCACATTTTGCAGGTTGGTTTTAGATCTAATACATTCAGAATATCATCAATGTGACAGAATTTGTAATCTAATCCAGGTGTGCGCAAACATGGCGCGTGATGTTCTTGTGGCACGGGGGCGTGGCGGTTACAGAGGTCTTGCGCTTCCCCGAAGGCATTTAAATGAAATGCCAGGGGAACGGGTGAGGCCCCTGTAACTTCACTTACCTTGGTGTTGGGTGACGCGTTGCCATGGTAACCCGGTGTCAAATGATGCTGCGGGGTCACGTGATGTCGCGTTGCCACGGCAACAGATGCTTTGAGATGTTTTTACAATCTTTTCCTACTGGCTTTTGTGATCAGGCTGTTTGTAAATTGTTCCACATAGAGGTAAATTGTGGATTCCTTGATTCCTTTTTCTTTTGTTCGGCTAATTATGGCAGCATAATTATTTCAAAGAGAAGGAGCAAACAAAATATCAAAACAAAAATTAGAATTCAATTGGCCCTAAGAAAATAAAAACAAACTTGTTTTAATACAAGAAGCAAATAAAGAAAATGTTTACGTTAGGGGGGATTTAATCATTACAGGAGGTTGAGTAAAAGTGATTTGTAAATGTTTTAAAAACCTACATACTGTACATCATTGTAAATAGGTGTCATCAAATGGGGAAGTTATCAATATATGAGAGTTTAATGCATGTCCCTATTTACTGTACAGTAGGGCTGATCCTATAAGTGAAAGAGAGAAAAGAAGCACTAACAGGCAATTCTTAATAAAAAAAGACCAGGTTAAAAGGAGTAATAACCTTATTCATACGTTTTGTCTCCCGTGTTTGAATGAAATAACATACATACAGTACAGGAGATACGTGCCAAAGACCTGTTCTTAGTGGATAAAGAATTTCGCTGCTGTCAAACGAAGGGGGTTTCCAAGCCCCTTAAAGATATTGGTGCAAAAGGAAGAGTCTACTGGTGCCTGGATCCATCACTAGAGGATTCTTCCTTTCACACCAGATCGTAGCAGGCAGGCTTTTCTTTGAAATGAAAGTCTACTGTATTGTAATGCGTCATATCTACAATAAATGTCTGAAAACCAGGAATAGCGTGGAGTGTATTCTAATGCGTTTCTTACTGCATTATGTTGTTTGTACAATTAACATAATAAATATGATGGTATCTTTGTAGAAATACTACACATCTGCTATAATCGCACAGTGCATGTTTATTATCGGAATTACTGTCATTTAGTTCATCTATTCCCAATATGCATATAATTTGGTTTCTAAATGCGCAGGACTGGAACTGCCACTTCTCAACCAAACAAAAATATTTGCTTTGATTTGAATAGATTGGTTACAGCAATATGTGCGGTAATGTGCTCGATACACTTTGTTTTTATTAACATATATTTAATAATTTTTCATATGTGTAATAGTACACCGTTTAAAAGTAGCATTGCTGGCAAATATTAGCCAGATACTGATTTAAAAAAAATGCTTTTTGTCTGTTTATGTATATAACTCTATGCTGGTTTTTTCCCCTCTCTCGCCATTATCAGCAGTTACAGAAACCGAGAGGTGGGATGAGGAAGATCCTGTCCTCCTCCATTCCATGATATACTCACTAAAGTATTTCAGTAATCTGAAGTATCTGCAACAACAGCAGCAGGTATCGAAGGACTTCTACTTTAGCTTAACATCTGTGCTCATACCAATGGGATGTGAAGCTATTAGCAAAGTATACAAAAATAGAACAGTTTAACCTATGAAATTTTTTACAGTATGTTGTACACAGACTAATAATTGTATTTGGTACCAAGCTTGTATTCATATCTAAGCACATGAGTACATCTGTTATTTTGCATAGAGTTATTCAATAGTCCTGGTGTTTTGTTGTTATCTGTAAAAAAAAATGTTGCGCTCTGTTTCAATTTTGGTTCTGGTTTTGGATTATGTGAATTCAATAAAAACAATTATTAAATCCTGTAATCTAAAGCTGTGGATTGTTTCCACTAAGTATTTATTTAATTAAAAGTATTGTATACTCGATGTAGGTTGTGATACCTTTTACTGGATTAACATTAGAGTTCTCCAAGATTAAATTATAGTGTACAGATATTTGAAAAACTCATAGGTTCTACTTCAATTGCACTATGATCCATACACTTGAAGAAGAAACCTATAAAAGCTCCATACGCTATAATTTTACCTTGGAGAACTCTAATATTGGGCCACTAAAAGGTATCACAACCTACATTGAATCTGCTTAACTCCGGTGGCAATATGGCTACTAGAACCGTAAACTACAAAATCTAGCAACTACAAGAACAATAAAAATAAGTTGTTAACCCAACTGTCCGAGTGGTATAGAACAGACACAGTGTTACAGAGACAGGACAGATAATGGTATAATCTCTGCCCACTTAATATTATTATATAGTACACCCCAAGGTCGTGGTCAGCCAATGTTTCGTCCCCGAGCCCAACTAAGCTGAATGAAAACATGGTTTTCCCTTATTTTTATCTTGGGCCAAGGGAGGAAGGACCGAGTTGCAAGTTTGGGGGTAAAGGTTGTGGAGTCATAAAGATTTGCCACCCTCCCCTTAAACTCACCCATCTCCAATTTTAACATGCAGCAAGAAATACAATTATGGTCTGTTTGTACAATATGCAGGCAGTATCATTGTGTCTATGCTTTAGTAAATGAAAAGCTCATGTCAATATTTTAGCATCAATGCAACATTTAAATTATATTTGATATACTATACGTATATCACCATTGCGTTGATTTACTAAATAAATCTTTGTTATGCTGAGACTCATTTTTCTTTGTTTATTGTTTTCAAAAGAGACAATGATGGTTTGTCACAAAGTTGTGTGTGCAGATTTGGCTTACCACCCTCTTCGGCAGTTTATGCAAACAATAGAGCTTCCAGATGCAAGTATTTCAAAGGAAGGAGTAAAAGGATGGGTTACTTGAAAAAAAAAATAGACTACATAAAGAGTCTTTGAGTGTGGGAATCATTTTTTTTAATATGTTTCCCAGAATGCTTTGTAAAATGATACCTTAGAGATCAATTATAATAGAAGATAGAGTAATCCAAAAATGGAGATCACAAATCTCTATATTCATAGTTCCTAGCAACATGGGGCTTTACTTTAGAGATCACTAGTTTCATTGGTTTTGTTTGTTAAAAAAAGTAAATAAAGTAAAATTGTCTCATTGTAGGAGGGGAGAGTATTGAAGGATTCGTTGAGAAGAAGGCTAAGGCTAGGTCCCCGCTGCAGCCGGCGGCACGCGCCTCTCACCAGCACCTTACCTGCTCCCTAGCAGTCCCTGGTGACTCCTCGCTTCCTGGCTCACTGCATACTGTGACACGTCAGCCGGCAGGAGATACAACTGGATTGTGTTCCCATGCGGCGACGCAACACATGGTGCACCAGGGAGACGATCAGCGGGACACTAGCCTCTGATAGATACACACTGCTGCTGCAGGAGGCATGCGCAGGGCAATACAACAGCGCTGCCTCATTCTTACTGCGTGGTTGCAAGGTTTAGCTGAGCTGCCCTTTCATGGTCCTTTGCTGACATTTGGCTGAGCCAGCATCGTGGCCCCGACACCTTTCATTTTGGCCATGCCCCCCCATGCCTCAGAACGCAGTCTGCAGATCGTGGTGAAGCGCCGTGCACGTGCCGCCAGGATGCAAGGCGGGCATACAGGCGCATGTAGCGGGACCTTAGCCTAAGGCTGCGCTTATAGTTAGGGCGACGCGACCACGTGACATCAGTCGTCGCCGTTGTAATAGCGATTCCTGCTTATAGTGCAGGAGACAAGAGAGGGTAACCTGGGGGCGTGGCAGAGGCGTGGCCGTGAGTGGTTCACCCTCATTGGCTGAACCGCTCACATGCCGCTGACGTCACGGGGCGATCGCTGAAGAAGTCAAAATCCTTTGACTACCAGCAATCGCAACTGCGTGACGTCAGCCGTCACCCTCGTGATCGCGCACACTATGGGTGCCGGACTGCATGCACTTGCTATGGCGCTGCACAACGTCGCAGTCGGTGTAGCCCTAACTATATGCGCAGCCTAAATTAGTAGAGCTACAAACTACCTAGTTACTGTCAGGAGGAAATCCCACCTCCCGTGCAACAATGTGAATAGACAATAGAACAATGAGCTATGTAGATGTTAGTGCATTATCCACCATCCTATATAAATGTATCTGCTCTTGGTTTGTCACTAAAAATAAGTAACATATTTACTAAGCTGTGTTATGCTAAAAGATACCTTCCGGCATACCTTCTCGCACTCAATTCTCCTCCTCATTTTTGAAGCTTTACACTCTTCTGCCCCGCCTTACATCTGACGCTAAGGCCCCGGTCACGGCGCTCTAATGCGCGCCCGCGCTTTCGGCTGCGCGTTCCGGCGATACCCCGGTCTGCAGCTCACTGCAGGAGCAGAGACCAGGGGGGGGCGTGCCGGAGGAGTGACGGGGGCGCGGCCATGACGTCACCCGGCAGGTTCGCCCTCATTGGCTGAACCGCCGGGGGGCGTGCCTAGCCGCTCGACGCGAGTTCCTGCTCTCAATGCTATTGAGAGCAGGAGTAGCTCTCGCGCGAGCGCTGCGGCCCCCCCTCGCAGCGGGCCCGGGCCGTTGCGGGGAGGGCTCTGGTGAGCGCAGCGTCCGCCACAGCGGACGCTGCAGCATGCAGCGGGGGCAAGGCCTCAGCCTTAATTTCTCGCTATTCACCATCCCGACTCTTGCATTCTTCTCAAGGATGTCTTCTTTCTACCCCCTTGGTATCTAAAGCCCTCTCCCGCCTTAAACCTTTCTCACTGACTGCCCCTCACCTCTGGAATGCCCTTCCCCTCAATATCCGACTAGCACCCTCTCTATCCACCTTTAAGACCCACCTTAAGACACACTTGCTTAAAGAAGCATATGAATAGCACTGTGGATAATACCGGACACAGCCCCCTGCAGACGCACTTACCAGAATGCCCTCCTACTGTCTTTGTAAATTCTTCCTACCTACCAATTAGATTGTAAGCTCCTCGGAGCAGGGACTCCTCTTCCTTAATGTTACTTTTCTGTCTGAAGCACTTATTCCCATGATCTGTTATTTGTATTATTTGTATGATTACCACGTGTTTTACTACTGTGAAGCGCTATGTACATTAATGGCGCTATATAAATAAAGACATACATACATATACATTACCTCTCTAATGAAGTGACCAGGTCAGCAAACTTGACATAAGAATGTCCTGTTCTCTCATCTCCACTTTCCACCTTTCCAACCCTTACCATGGATTGTAACAAACTACTTTCTGTCTGTGTAGTAACCATGGTAGTAACCATGGAGAATAAATACAATTATTATAAAGCCTGCCAGTGAGATGTATATCTTGCAAAGATCAGCGTTGCCTGTACACCAAGCTGTCAGGGCTTGGTAGTCCAACTCTTAGTGCATACATGTGTCATACTGTTTGTCTATGAATATGACAATGACTGTAACTCACTTGAAATAAGGGGACACTTAGCAGTCTTAAAAGGGAGGAATTACTTATTATGTGGCTAAATTTCAACATATTCACCTGTGGAGTGGATTGCAGTGAAAATGGTGAATATGTGAATTAATGTGTAAATATGTGTGTGCATGAATATGTGTGTATGGTTATATTATTGATGAGGAACTCAACACATTTTCTCTTGCTTAATCTGACATGAAAAGATCATCTGTCGCACTGACATTCATCAAACTCTTTCCACCTGTTCATATTAAATAAGTCTGAAGTTGACAGATATTCGACCAGGACTGTGCCTTGTTTTGTCACGTTTTCTGGCTTTGAGGCCACATAGAGGCAGTTTTTCATTTTAAATAATGCACAGGAATAATATACACTGTACATTAATAGATGTAACCCCCCTATCGCCCCCTCCCCCCGGCAGCAGGGGTAGGGTGTACATGTGTGAACAAAGTCCTGCTCCGCTCCCGATGGGATTAGAGTGTCAGCTCCTTGGTCAGTTACCTGTGATCTCAGGGTTCCCGTTGGCAGGTTCAGGCCTTGGCTGTAATGGAGGGTAGTTGGTGGGTTGGAAAACAAGATAAGAAATAGGGCGCCAGGATCTTTTGCAACTCACAGGTATTTTATTGACAGGCACGCGCCAGCTCCAGGCTTGACCGGAGACTCTCACATCCACCACCAGTTTAAATTCTTTCAAATCTAAAGCTGTCTCACATTTTAATCTGGTCTGTAACTGTTTCATTCGCCCATAATATATATTTTCTTTAATTGTGCATGCAATGTCTTGTATATAATATATACCCTGTTCATTTATGTAACTGTATTTGTAACCATGGATTATTTGTCTTAACTCTGTGCCCAGGATATACTTGAAAACGAGAGGTAACGCTCAATGTATTACTTCCTGGTAAAATATTTTATAAATAAATAAATAAAATCCTTTATGCTTCCTAGCTTCTAGCACACTGCATCCCAAAATACTGCTTCAGCCTGAATATCACTCAGGAAGGGCTTACTTCTATTCACTCTGTTTTGTATGTGCCTCCCACGCAGTCTTCCTTTAGCAGTCCCTGGTCATCCCTGTTCCAACTGTCACTAACTTACTATTTTACTAACTCCTAACTCACTAACTTCTAAATTACTAACTTAATCCTAACTCCTAGCTCACTAATTTATAACTCACTCTTTGCCTGTCCTCCCCTCAACTTACAACTGCCTAAACTGTCCATCTCACCTGTCTTGATCTTAACTGTCATACTTCTCACAGCCTCACTGGTTGCCTAGCAACATGTGAACTGCAGACTCTGAAGCTGTGACATACTCCTATGAAAAAGTAAGGGGACTATCTATCTCCTACAGCTGCCTCTCCTCACTGTCCTCCCTGTCCCTCTCCTCAACTGATTACTGACTAAACTGTCCCTTTTCTAAATGTCAGCGCGAGCTCCCTCGAGCTACAAACTGCCTTAACTGCAAATGCAGCCGCCCTATTGGCTAAGCCACAGCATGTGACATTCTCCTGAGACTCATGGGACTTGTAGTCCCTGTGCGGAGCCTTTCCAGTAATGGAATCTGCATTTCTCTGCGCATGCGCGACCTAATTCACATGCGAGACCTAATTCACATGCGCGGCCAATCACAACATGGCTGCCGCGAGTCCTCCTGCGCATGCGCATGCCCTGCGCACGTGCATAACAAACATGGCGGCGCCCTGCAGAGGGAGCCACCGGCAAGCCCGTTGCCACCCGCAATAGCCTCCCACAGCAGTGGAGGAAAGGGGGGGGAGGGGAAACGGAGGACCAGGGAGCCAGAAGGGACCTGGCTACATAAAGAAAAGAATGTTCCTGCTATGCAATATTATGAGTCTAAAGGCTTTAAAGATGCACAGCCACACAGGACTAACATGATCTGAGTGTAAGATGGCACCCTCGTTGTCAGTGCTCTGAACCTCTCAGGTGTAAAGGAATTTGTGAAGGCCGGGTGTGTATAGGGTTGCCAGGTGGCTTCTCCAAAAATACTGGACACAATGGTGAACGGTGTGACTCGACACACACACACACACAAACACACACACACTTTTTGGCCCCACCCCCAGGCTCCCAACACCTCCTCCTCATTGGATGCATTACTCAGCAGCAGCCAATCATGATGCAGGAAGCTGCCCAGCCGAATAGACACAGCCCTGCGCTCTCCCTGCTCAGGGAAGTCCTGCAGCTCCCTAAGCCGGTCAGGTCACTATGTCCAGAGAGGCAATACTGGTACACACATACATGTCCAGTATTACTTTTACATTTTTTACTGGACAGTGTCAAAATACAGGACAGTCCGGTTCAATACTAGAAGCTGGTAACGCTAGGGTGTAGCATTTCCTGAGGTTTATGCAATGTACAGGGTGTCTATCCTTAGTTGACAGGAATAGGGTGTTGTCCCTCTACTGTAACTAAACAAAGCAAAAGAGAAAAGCCTAGCTCCCTGTGGAGCTCTAACTAACCTACAGGCTGGTCAGTATTCACCAGCCCGGTGTTTAACTGCCTTAACACCCCAGTTCCGTTACCTTGGACCTGGGGTCACACAACACAAAGCGCCCTGCTTCCAAAAAAATGTCCCAGATTGATGGAGTCTTGAGCGCAGGCTTCTTCCCCGTTATCAGCCGCTTCTTCCCAGCCCACAGTCTTGTTTCCATGGTCTCCCTCTCCCTAGTGAAAGAGCAGCTCTGTAAAGCAGAGTTTATCTCTGGTGAAGCTAATTAGTCAGGGCTACACAGATGAACCCTTCCACTGCTGTACCCAGGAAAAGGGGTTTTAGATGTTCTTCTGCAAATGTAAACTCCCTCTATCACTATTACAGTAACTAGGATTTTTTTTTTTTTTTTTACAGAACACACCATTCTTTGCATTAAAACGTTTATCCAAGAATGTTGTAATTTACACTGGGACTCTGGAGATGGTGAATTGTTTTATATCTGAGTACTACCACTCCCATGATGATTTAATCAAAATTAAGCATGGCTCCAGTGTCAGGAAAGAAGGAGAAGAGGAAAATCTCAACAATAAGTAAGGCAACGAAAAGACAACGGACAGAAGCAATGAAAACAATGGGCAAGTTTCAGATTACAATGTTTATTAAAAATATTCTAAGTTAACTCTATCTGCACACAAGAAATACATTAAAAATGTAGACGCAAACTTGAATAGATCTGGGTTCAAAATGGGTTGCTTGTAACTTTATTATAAAGAAAAGGAGAATGAACCCCGTGTGTCTGGTGCTCCCAAAAAAAATGTATATGACTGTTTGTTTCTTGCAACCTCTGATGTATATGTAAACGAATGTGGCAATCTTACTGCAGATATAACAACTAAATAAAGTTATAAGGAGGGTGGAATGCAGACTAAAACCTGGGTGGGGGGCTAGTATGCAGGGAATAGATAGAGGCAAGAGAAGAAGCGTCCGTAGACGCCTCCCTCATGAACTCACAGAAGTCCACAGTCTGCTGCCCTTACCCGACCTGGTGTCTTCACTGCCCATCCTACTGGTCCCAGCTCCACGAACACTCCACGATGTCATTTGTGTCGTCTCAGGTAAGGAACTGCATCTCCGGAAATTTCCCAGCAAGCCGTGCGCTCCTCACACTCCAAGGGGCGGCACCAGAAGCTCACGCTTGGAGGGATACACGGCTCCCTATGTAGTAAGATGTCTGCGTGCTCCAGCCAGATATAACCAGTAGTAAATGTGAGATGATGGCGGTCACTGCATAATGGAACTCAGCCAAATGGTAGTAAAATCAGCTTTATTAAATCGAGATGCTGCACATCACAGAGAGAAAACCTCTGATGCGTTTCGTCCCATGTCCCATGACCGCCATCATCTCACATCTACTACTGCTTGTAACTTTACGAAAGTCACCAAATCTCCCTGTGCCTCTTAATTTGTGGTACTTTTCCAATATTATAACAAAAACAGCAAGTTTGTTCCTGGTCACAACAGCATCAGAAGAACACGCATAAATGGCTCCGCTCCAGGAATGAGGGTAGAAAGAGAAATAAAAGTGTGGCACAGGTAACCAGCAGGAGGTCCTAGGCACGCCCCGGTAAACCAAGGACATCCAACCTAGCAGTAACTACTATTTAAGCATATTAATTAAAACACATTGAGGACTGTCAATCTGGTTTGCACACAATTGCTTCTCTTAGCAACCATGTCATTGTCGCACCACGTGCAATGTTGAAAACCAGTTTCAGCTTCCAATGTTACCAGGGAATTATGCCTTGTATAGCAATGTCCCAGCAGCAAAGTGGTTGTAAGTTCTCACGAGCAGGGACCACATTACCTTTTGTATCTGTTTCTGTTTGTTTGTCCTTCTTTGGTATGTCATTCTGTTTATGTAATGTACATAACTCTTTACCCCCATTGTATCACGCTGCGGAATATGTCACCGCTTTACAAATAATAATAATAATGGCATACTGGACTCTGTACAGGGGCAGACTGTATAAAAAAAAATGATGCAGTAAATTCAATTTGTTCTCAAGATCAGAATAGTGAAATGTATTCATTCACAAAATGCTGAGTGGACAAATGTACAGAATAGGGAGTTGGTCAACTCTTGTGTGTTTCTTGTATGCATGTGCAAGGATCAAATTGCAAACATCTTTAATGTGAAACAATACCTAACATTTTCTAAACTTCAAACTTCTTCTATTAAACAAACCAAACAGCCGTGACATTCCCAAACCGTTCTAACTGTTGCTGGTGTACCAGCTCTTCTGATGCCCTGAAAATGTCAAAGGGCACTCACAGGGTTAACATCTGTTCTCAATAAACAAATGTGTGCAGTTTGACCTCACAGTGAAGAAATACTGATTAAGGTTTATACTAGGTGGTCAGGGGCAGGCTGAGCCTGCTACTATTGTACACAGAACATAATCTTGAAGGTGTGAATCATGCATCTATTCATAAACTCATGTGTTTACCTTCAATGTGTAACTGGGAGAGCTACAGAGCATGAGTAAAATGAGAAGGTTATAAAACAGTAATAATATAGAACACTGATTAGCACATTTATGTCTCAGACAGATCCCTCAAACCTGCCTTACCCCATAATTACACAGCAAACAGTGCTCCCACCGCAGCTTGGGATTCTGGGTAAAAGACTATCGAAATAATGCAAACGATTAAACAGGTTTTTCGTTACTGTAGTCACAAGTATTTTTTCTCTGTTTAGCTCTGACACAATGTTATGATAATTAGTCAAATCAATTGTTAAAGCAGCAATATGGGTTTCATTTTTGTACATTTTGGTATTTATTTTTTATTACAGTATTGAAGCAGGGGGTCTTTGTATATGAACTGTGTTCATTTCAGCTCCGGGGATCCGCTGCTTCCAGAGATACTTACCTCGGGAAGGGGGTGCCGGTGTCTCTTTTCTGTTTAAATGTCCCGATCACGCGGGCCAACAGGAAGTCGCACCGAATGACATCACAGCTTCTTATGCATGACGTTGGATGTTTAAAAGCCACAATTCTGTTAGGCAAACCGTTTCTCGGACTGGAGTGATATCGATCCCCTACGGAGGTAAGTATCTCTGGAAGCAGGGGTCTCCGGAGCTTAAATGAACACAGTTAATCTACAAAGACCCCATTGATTCTAAAATGTAATACAAAATTAAATAAGCCCTTATTGCTGCTTAAATTACTGTAAAAGCTTCTGGTCAGGAAATGCAAAAAAAAAAATATATATATATATATATGCATGGGGCAGAACAACATATCCACAACTTTTTACAACACTGTTACACTATGCCTACAGTCATTCAGTAGTGCCATATGTTCCAGGAAATGTCATCCATTTTGATTTAACCCTTTCAGTGCCTCAGCGCCATGCTACCTCCGGCAAGTCGCAATCACACAATCGCAACGTCACATCGGTAACATAAACAAAAGAGGAGAGTGCTCCTCCTGCAGATCGTATTCACCAAACTCGTATTCCCATGGAAAATTAGCAAATAAGGCATGAGGTACATGGTGTGCCAGCCCATAGGACATATAACGTACGCCCACAGGACAAATTATAATGGACTGGATGAGAATGCAGTTGAAAAATAATTAAGTCTACCAGCCCCCAACTAGTGCGAGTGATTGAAAGAGCACTGATATCTCTGGAATGCAGACAGTTTTAGATTAGACAGCGCACAGCCAAGCCCGGATAGACCCCCAGGGACAAAGCTATTCAGTCCAACAATTAAAGATCCAGTACTTTCCAAATGAACCAATAGCAGTGACTCGCCTAGTGAGATAAATCTTAGTAACATTTAAACAAAAATCAGACATGAGCTAGTGTTTATATATATATATATATATATATATATATATATATATATATATATATACATACATATACACACACACACACACACACATATACATATATATATATATATATATATATATATATATATATATATATATATATAATTATTATTTTCATTCATTTCTAAGCACAATAAGTTCCAACTTAGAAGTGGATTGATTTCCTTCCCCAGATTCAAAATCCCTTTGGAAAAGAAACACATTCCTAATTTCCAAAGACTAAAAACAGCCATAATTGTACTTTAAGCATTATTACATTTCGAAGGAAGCCAATTACATTCATTTAATTTCTTTGTGAACCTAACTTTGACTGCCCTTGTAGTACCCCTCATTGCTCACCTAAGGCTGTGAAGGGGTTAAGAAAGGGGTTAAGAAAGGCTTCACTGGCAGCCTGACATTTCTACCCGGAACCATTTGCAAACCTAGAGGTGTGACAGTCAAATAATTATTTTTAAAATAAATGTATTTTAGGTCCAAGTAAAAAAAGATATACTTGCAATTCAAGTACTACAGAAATGCAGTTTTGAATTACTTATTAAAACAGGATATACTTGTCTAGAAAAATCCCATACAGCTGGGTAAGGTTATGAGTTTTAGAGGAATGTAGTATGTTTGTGTAAACTACACAAATAGTAAAACATATCAGGCTTAAACTGCCCTGGGCAGTACATGTCTAACAGTAGAGGGGGTTGCTAGAATGTCCTGAAGATAAATAACAAAGTATCAGAATGCTATTGTATACATTCAATGTCTGGTAATAGCTTGAACATTGTGTATATCTGTTGTCATCCCAATTCAAAAAGGACATCATGGACTTTGACATGATCTATACATATATCTACGTATTATTATTCCATAAGTGTAACACGCCCTAAAATCGCTACCCTCAAACATTAATGGGAATGAGCAGCTACTTCAACTTTTTGTTTCAACATTGTTCCTCATTCCCTGTAGACTGTAAGCTCTCACAAGCAGGGCCCTTACTACCTCTTTGTATCGGTTTGTGCATGTTTGTTCTTGTTTGTATTTGTATGTAATTCTGTTTCTGTCATGATCAAATCACATGTACAAATAAATGATAGTAACAGGTGCCCTGCACTGTAATCTCCTCTTTGTGAGACCAAATATGGGTGCTGGCACATCATGTCACTTATTCTTTCATAGGGGGTTATATTAAACTGAGTATTGCACAGAAACTCTCTGTTGCTTCAAATGTACTTTCTGGGTGATTATTTCCTCTGATCGGCACTATCGCAGTTTAATGAATAACCCCTTCAGTGTTGAATTAGAATGTAAGATAATGTGTTGCAGGCACCGCTACCAGTTAAAATATTAAACTGTCCAAAACATATGTTCAACCACATATTAATAAATAACTATTTAAATAGTGTTTCAGTGACAATAGTAACAAACACATGTAAACCTCTGCTTTAAGACAAAGGGACTCATTGAAAAGTATGTTGCAAGGTTGGTGGTAAAAATGAATATACAATACATCTAAATTTATTTTAACATAAAAGTACACAAGTGGGGAAGTAAAATAAGTGGTAAATTTCCTATTAAAAAGACAGACGCCCCTTTGAAAAAAAAAAAAGATGTCAACATAATTTACTTCAATGTTATTACCATTTATGCTACCGCTGTTGAGTAAATAAAGCCCTATCGGACCTTATTCTATATCTGGCCGTTTTCAGCCCAAAATCGATATTAATGTCTATAAGGGTTTTTGGATAAAAATGACCACTAAGGGCCTCATGCAGAGAGCAGCGCTAAAGTAAATCTCGCCATTTTTTTGAGAAATTCGCGCAGAAAACAGCAGAAAATGGCGAGACACGGAAAACGCACCATTTTTTTTTCCTATTTCTGAATCTCGCCGCGCGGCTGGCGAGAACCTACATCTCGCCAGTGTTAAAAATATCCGAATTCAGAAAGGCGCGCTCGCCATCTAGCGGCTGTTTTTGGCGCGATTTTCTTCAATTTTCTCCGCCAACTAAAGTTGGCAAGAAGCAGCTCGCCGGCTATAGGGGAAAAAAAATGCGCGATTTTTTTTTTCCCTTTCAGCTGCGCGCATCTCCTCATTTACAATTCTCCACATGCAGTAATGCTAAAAATAGCGGATTTCGCCCATTTCTGCATATGGAGAATAAAACTCTCCATTAAAGCTACTTTTTATTCCCCTCTCCAATTTGAAAAAGCGCTGCTCTCTGCATAGGCCCCTAAGTGTCTAAGAATCAATTAGCTCCAATAGCAATGTGCTGCAGAAGTCCCAGTGTTACATTTTACAGGAGCAGTTGCTTTAAGCTTCTGTCCCTGGGGCTTATTATATAAATGATTAGGAGTTGTGTTTATGGTTTATTATATTATTTTTCACTAAGCGGTTTACATGCATAGTTTTTTTTTTTTAGCTTATGTCTCTAAATACACATTTACTTTTTGGGTTAAATGACATGTGACTGTTTATCAAATGCACCAGATAAAACTAGTTACCAAAAAATGGTGTCCTGTTACTTTCACAGCCTGATATGAGAGGTATGTCAGGGGTACTCTACTCCAGTCCTCAGGACCTCCCCCAACAGGTCAGGTTTTCGGGACATCCCTGCTTCAGCACAGGTGGCTCAGTTGAGTCCTCAAGACCCTCCAACAGATCAGGTTTTCAGCAAATCCCTGCTTCAGCACAGGTAACTCAATCAAAGACTGAGCCACCGATTCAGCTTCCTGTGCTAAAGCAGGGATATCCTAAAAACCTGACCTGTTGAGGACTGGAGTTGAGAACCCTAAGGTATGTGATCAACTGCACAGCAATGTCTTGCATGCCCCTCTAACAAAAAATGATTTAAAAAAATCTAAACTTTTTACAAGAGACTACAAAATGAACAGAAGGAACTGATAGTTACCATTTCCCCATGCTTACTCATATTAACATTTATTTTTCCTTTTTAAACTCATGAATGTATGTGATGTTGGATTTCTGAGGTCGGTTCCTTTAACATGCTTTACAACAACAAAAAAGAAGGTTGTTTTGAGAACCCGTGATAATTTGTAGAATACACAAGAAAATGTATCTGTTTTTCAATTAGATATGTCTTATCCAATTACTGAATATTATCATGACAGACGGGAGTGAGAACCTTACCAGTTTTCCAACAAGGGCCCATTGTTGTACATAACAATTATTAAGCTGACTCAGAAAATGTAGAAACAAAGACTTTCTCTTGCCGTCTGATCCATTCCAGCTCATCCTTTTGTTAGCTGAAAAAACAGAACTGTGCACTCTGCCCCCATAATACTTACATTAAATGAACAGCTTGTTGATGAAAGATGCTTATATTTTATAGTACAACTGTTGCTATTGTTATACACTTACATAAAAGTGCAGTGGCATGTACAATAGGTTAAAAGTAGCAACTAAAACCTTAACGATGCAATCCAAACTGACCTATATATTAATATATATATATTTTTTTTTTAACATAGGATTGAAGCAAGGGCTCTCCGGAGCTTAACCCTATTAATTTCAGCTACGAGGATCCCCTGCCTCAGTAGATACCTCTGTATCGGGTGCAAGTAGCCGGTCCGTTCGGCTAGCAGGGTTCATGTAATGGTGGAGTTTCAAAGTTCCTGTGCTCTAAGGGCCAATAGGAAGCTGTGATGTCATCAGGTTCGGCTTCCTATTGGCCCAAGTGAAGCAGAGCTTTAAAGTTTTCTGAGATACCGGCACTGCCTACAGAGGTAAATATCTCGGGAAGGGGTCCACCGAGCTGAAATTAATGGGTTCAGCTCCAGAGACTCTCTGCTTCAAACTAATGTCAAAAACAGTCATTTAAAAAAAAAAGAAGCATAAATTGCTCCTTTAAAACAATGAATCAGTATCTTTTTTTTCTTTTTTTTAAATTCGTCCTGGAAACATTATTTATTCTCATATAGTGCTTAACATTTAGTCAGTGATGTATATAATGAAATGCAACATTCTTTAAAATACAGGAACATTACAAGCGTAAGTGCTATAAAACGAAATTTTAACAATCAACCATTATCCGATTCAAGATCCCCATAGATAAAAACAAAATAAACATGTCTTTGCCCATTCATCTGTATAATCCTAAATAGACCCTCAACTTTAAAAGGTCACTAGCACAAAGCGATAGTCTGCTAGCAAATACTATTTCATCCCAAAGAAGGGGGTATGTCAAACTGTCCTTGTGCCAGTTGACTTCAGAGTTGCCAAAGACTCAACCGATCTGAGTTAAAAGAACTGACATAGACATATGAAACTACATAAGCATAGTCAATACCGGGTCAGTCACACCAAATGGTTCAGGATTTTCTTAGTAGGGGGGGGGGGGATAAATCTCCTTGAAAAGCTAATGGGGGATTAGAGATCTGTCTCTGCTTCAGGCATGTGTTGTTGTACACCGACTCACATCATGCAGATTGGATTTTTATCCATCTTGATATTGCTATTTCTGCACTTAAAGGGGCAGGTCTGCCTGCCCATCGCCCGTCTGCTTTTATTTTACGGAAAAATGAAGAAGGCGGTCTCAGAAGCTGAACCACATTCATTTCAGCTATGGGGATTCCCTGGTTCCCGAGATACTTACCAGGGAAGTTACAGTTGCTAGTATCCCACAGGGAAACAAAATGGCGGTTAAAACCTCCTCGTTACATGGGCCAATAGGAGACTGCAACATCAGCTGTACCAGCTTTCTATTAGCCCACGTGATGGGAGGGATTTAAATATCAGGAAGTAACGGTGTCACCTTCTCTAGTAAGAATCTCAGGAGCCAGTGGGTTTGTTGTTTTATCGATAGGGTATGTGCATCAGTGGTCAGGTGCCCAAGTACTAGGTCCAAAATATGATGATAATCATTATATGATGATTAGGAGACATATACATATGGGGCATATAAATCCACGATATAATGATATCAGAGATAAGTCAGTGGTAGAACTGATGAGATTCTCTTTGATGAAGAACAAATGTTTCCCTGAAGGTGGTGAGTGGCATATAATCTATACCCTTCCCCCCTCGATATTGGGATAGTCATCAAGACAGAAACAATAAAAGTACTCACTGTATCCTCCCAAATAATGTCTCCTCGAGCGTGCAGCCGGTATGAAGTCCAAAAGTTTGTAGTGCAGCGCACAGCAAAACAGAGAGCAGGGTCAAGAGAATAAAAAATCAATTTATTGCAGAAAACATTTAAAAAACGGAGGTTATAACACTCCTATGCATTTCGTGCATGAAAAGCTCTCTGTTTTGCTGCGTGCTGCACTACAAACTTTTGGGGTCTGCTGTTTTAATCTGCATGAAGAAGTCATTTAAACACATGAACACTTTTTTGAATTACAACATCCAGTGTTACATTCAACTCAAGTGATTTTGGCGATTACAACTCCAAAACAAAATCAAAATGTAGTCATTGCTCTTTTGCACCTAATATTTGCAACAACAGTATATATACCACCCAATTGATGTATTCTGTAACACCAGGGAATCTACTGCAATGTATCACACCAGAATATTAATGACCTGAAGTAATGTGTATTGACTGGATGGAGTTACTGTAGTGTTGGTGAATTCAATTGTAACTCTCGGTAATTTCACAGAAAATCGCTTTGAACAGAATGCCTACAGCTATAAATAATCCTGATACAATCATTAGATGGACAGTTAATTTAAAAATACAATAGGAGACAGTTATTGCGGAAAAGAAAAAAAAAAACATTTATTCACCAGGCACAGTAAGAAGATATCATTTCACTCGGTGAATGATTCAATATTTTAAACGTGGTCAAATTCACCAAAAAGTGTTTTAAAAACAAACAACAACAAAAAAACTAACACTCTGCTAAGTGGTGCTGTCCCTTTACATCTTTGTCCTGGAAACATGTTTGCCTCAAATGTTTGTATTGACCAATATTAAAGTAATCCCTTATTATATTTTCCTAAGAAGAATAAAACTTGACCTGAAGTGAAGCTTAATGAGAGGGTGGAGTTGGATGCATTTACTTGCAACTTGCTGTTTAAATTACACTCATAGGAAATAACTTTCAAAAGAACGCCTACAGCTATGGGGATAATTACTTAAACAGTATTGTTGTGTATCAGTAACTTTTGATTACACATCATTTCTTGCCTGTTATTCCTGAATACACCCACATCTGTTCTCACGTAGCAGGTAACAGTTTGGCTTCATGTTTTCATTTATAGAATTGTTAGGTTACATTTTAAAATCAAAACGAGGAATAACAGTAATTACTGCAGAAAAATAAAATAAAAATGAATAATGAGTTGGACAAGTGTCAGATGAGAGAAGAAAAAGGATTAGAGAGGAGAAGTGACCACATGGTTTAATCTACAGGTTAGAAACGCGTACAAAACTTGGCATAAACAGTTTCCTATGGGATACGAATGCCTTTAGGGACCATGTAGGGTTCAAGGAGCACTCCTGGTATATATATATATATATATATATATATGTTGGAAGAAGGGGGTCTCCGGAACGGAGCCGCGTTAGTTTCAGCTCCGGGGACCCCCTGCTTCCTGAGATACTAACCTCGGAATGGAGCTGCCGGTATTTCTTTGCAGTTTAAATGCCCCACGTCACGCAGGCCAATAGGAAGCCGCAAGGGATGACGTCACGGCTTCCTATTGGCCGCATCACATTTAAAGCCACCATATTGATAGCCCCGTCTGGGCTGCTACGCGCATCCCCTTCTGGAGGTGAGTATCTCGGGAAGCAGGGTGTCCCAGGGGCTGAAATGAATGCGGTTCAGCTCGAGACCTCCTGCTTCAAATCTATTTAAAAATAAGCACACCAAAAAATATTGCCAGGAGTGCCTCTTTAATATTCATCTCATGACCTTCTTGAAGATAATATTTTGCCCACAATTCTTGAACACACTGTGCACATATAACGGTTTGCCTAAATGCCAAGAGAATAGTTATCTTTAATTCAGACTTTTTGACTTCCAACACCTTGTCTCCTGCAAAAGTTTTAATGTGCTATACTAAGGCCTTGAACATAGTACAGGCGAGCGACCGAGAGCGTGATGTCACGTGCGCCTGTGCTTGCCGAGATCCGTGGCCTGCAGGTTTGTGCTTTGGGGGGGGGGGGTGTGGTGAGGGCGTGCTGTGACATCACGTGAGCGGTTCACCCTCATTGGCTTAACCGCGCACGTGACCGGGCCGTCGCACGGCAAAGACAAACAAGTTTGTCTTGCGCCACGCATCAGTCGCCTCGCCTGCTCGCACTATGCACATGCACATGCGCATTGGCCTCCATTGGTTTGGGTTTGGAGCCAGTATGGACGCAGCCTAAGGCCTTGCCCCCGCTGCCTGCTACAGCGTCCGCTGTGGCGGACGCTGCGCTCACCAGAGCCCTCCCCGCAATGGCGCCGGGCCCGCTGCGAGGGGGGGCCGCAGCGCTCACGCGAGAGCTACTCCTGCTCTCAATAGAATTGAGAGCAGGAACTCGCGTCGAGCGGCTAGGCACACCCCCCGGCGGTTCAGCCAATGAGGGCGAACCTGCCGGGTGACGTCATGGCCGCGCCCCCGTCACTCCTCCGCCACGCCCCCCCCCCGGTCTCTGCTCCTGCAGTGAGCTGAAGACCGGGGAATCGCCGGAACGCGCAGCCAAAAGCGCGGGCGCGCATTACAGCGCCGTGACCGGGGCCTTAGCCTAAGCCTAGGTGGAGTTAACATAAAGCTCCAATTGAAAATAAATCTACATCACCTCAGACTCTCTTGGAAATAACATTAGAGTCACAGCAAAGATGGCCCCCTAAGGACAGTCTCCCCATTGTGCTTCACACTCTCTGCCATTGTGGACAGGGTTAACCTCATCAAGAAAAGACAGACAGAGCTTCAAAGACTTGAAGATTGTCATCTCCTCCTCCCCCTTGCACAGTGGGTGTCTGCTTCAGCTTTCCACTGTCTTAACAAGCAACACCAGAGTCACAGCAAAGGGCTGCCAAAGCGTGTCAGCGGTTTGCTGACGTTCCTGATGTTACTGCTGTTTTGGGGTATAAAGTTAGAGATGTGCAATGAAGACTTTTCACCGTCACACATTACCTTACTCTTGCTGCTCTATCTCCCATTTACTTCTTCCCCAACTCCTTCAATTAACAAACAGCTCTCAGAAATACTCCAACCTTCTTCTCCCCCTGTATCTAGTGATTCCACTCCCCCTTCTTTAGGCTGCGGTCCCAGTGCGTTCTACAGCGCACGCGTGCGCACCGCCCGCAATCTATCCGGGCCAAGTACAAGCGTCGGCGTGCATTTAGCAGCCGCGCTGTACTGCAAGTTTTCTCACATACAATTTTTTTGTATGTGGAACTTGCGACGGAGGCGTGGCCACGCCCCCGCCGGCAGTTCAGCCAATGAGGACGAATTAGCCGTGTGAGGTCATGGCCACGCCCTGCAAAACCCTCCCGTCGCAAACTCTCCCTCTCTCCCAGGACCGCGATCTGCGGTGAAGCGCCGTGCACGCGCCGTCCCCCACCGGGCGCGAATGCTACAGAACGCACTGGGACTGCAGCCTAATAGATTGAAAGCTCCCTGGAGTAGGGCTGTCTGTATCTACTTTACCAATGTATGTTAACCTCGAGTGTCGGAAGGTTGTGCCACGCCCCGTAGCCACAGAGGGGGGGGGGCATGTCAGATGGGCGCAGCCATGACATCACTGAGCTGGTTCGCCCTCATTGGGCGAAACGCTGATGTGACGCACCAGCGACAGGCAGATAAAATTTTGCTTGCTTTGGCAAGTAGCTAAGCGCCGCGCATGCGCAGGCGCTCGCTCACACACATTGCTGCAATGTGTTTCATCACGGCTAACGTGAGCGCCCACTCAGCGTCACCCTGGCCGCAGCCTTACAGTGTACGTCATAAGGGACCCTGGGGTGCCACTCTGTTGGGTGTACACTGTATTTCAAGGCACTGAATGGGTTAATACCAATATTTTTTCAAATCTTCCAACCACATTATGATGCGTAATATGACACGCTATAAATAACTATAACGCTGAGCGCGCCATGTGTGCTGCGTGAACACCTGGAAGCAGCTTTGATTAAGTACACACATCTCCTAAAAAAAGTTAATAAAATAAAGTGATTGCGTTTTCCTGACAGTGGCACGAGAGGAGAACAAATGCAATGCACCTGCCAGGTCTCCTCCTCCATGCTCCCCACTATGGGACGACAGGTAGTGTTTGCACTGACCCCCTTCTCTGCCAGAGGGGCCCGCAATGCATTGCAAAGCGAGGGGGGGTGTCACACAGAGCGCTCACACTCATCCCAGGGAGAATACACCACAATGGGTAGTGGCCGTCCGGAAGTGACGTAACGATTCACCTGCTGCTCCGTGGGCAGAGCCAGGAGTTTAAGCATAGATCACTGGAACCGGGAGCTGCCTTTTCCCCGAGACGGAGCGCGAGACCCCCCTGCAGCAGCGCGCGCGGGGAAAGGAGTACCAACTCATTTACCCACTCATTCAGTGCGTGCTGAAACTGCGGAGAAGTTCATTGGAGGAGAGTGTAAAAGCGGCCGCGGGCGCCGCGCGGATATCAGAGTCCCCCCCCCCCCCCCCCCCCCAGTCTCGGGGAGAGAAGGAGAGACACCGCCCGGCTCCCCACCCCACTGCCCGGCTCCCCACCCCACTGCCCGGCTCCCCACCCCACTGCCCGGTCCCGGCTTCATCTTTCAGGATGGCGCCGGGGTCCGCTGCTCGCCGCCTCCTGGTCCTGTTATTCCTCTGCTCCGGTGAGTGCTCCTGGGTTTCTCCCCGCCGCCCCCTCCTCGGACAGTAGCGGGTCAGACATTGTCCCGGAGGCGGGAGGTTGCGGCTGTGATTACTCCGCAGGGAGGGCACTCTCGCACCCATGCACAGCCCCGTGCCTGCGGGGTTTACATGCCCCCCTCATACCCGGGAATACCGCTCTGTGGTATTAGTACTCACACACATGCACAACCCCCCTCATACCCGGGAATACCGCTCTGTGGTATTAGTACTCACACCCATGCACAGCCCCCCTCATACCCGGGAATACCGCTCTGTGGTATTAGTACTCACACCCGTGCCTGCGGGGACACATGCCGCCTCATTCCCGGGAATACCGCTCTGTGGTATTAGTACTCGCTATTAGTAGTCTCTGGCTTAAAAACAAAGGGGCGCCGCGGTCTCGTTGTAATATATACCCTGCGCGTGTTACATGTTCCGGGGGCAATACTAGTTTAATCTCAGCGAAAGAATAAGAAAAACATGCAGTATTTCAGAAACAAAACGGGCAAATGTTACTAATGTAACCCCCTCCTCTCCATTGTACGAGTGTGTGCTGGGCTTACACTCCCGGTGTGTGTGCATCACGCAGGTACACACAGGCTGCAGCTCTGCACTGTACTAGTTATGGGATTATCGCTGAGCTCTAAGAATAGGGACCCCCCTCCCCAAAAGGAGGTGCGACTGTGCTTGTGTACAACGGTCATACTCTTCCATCTCCACTCCATGCACTGAGCAGTCATTATACTCTGTACCCACTAATACTCCATGCACTGAGCAGTCATTATACTCTGTACCCCCTAATACTCCATGCACTGAGCAGTCATTATACTCGGTACCCCCTAATACTCCATGCACTGAGCAGTCATTATACTCTGTACCCCTTAATACTCCATGCACTGAGTAGTCATTATACTCTGTACCCCCTAATACCCCATGCACTGAGCAGTCATTATACTCTGTACACCCTAATACTCCATGCACTGAGCAGTCATTATACTCTGTACCCCCTAATACTCCATGCACTGAGCAGTCATTATACTCGGTACCCCCTAATACTCCATGCACTGAGCAGTCATTATACTCTGTACCCCCTAATACTCCATGCACTGAGCAGTCATTATACTCGGTACCCCCTAATACTCCATGCACTGAGCAGTCATTATACTCTGTACCCCCTAATACTCCATGCACTGAGCAGTCATTATACTCTGTACCCCCTAATACTCCATGCACTGAGCAGTCATTATACTCTGTACCACCTAATACTCCATGCACTGAGCAGTCATTATACTCTGT
Organism: Ascaphus truei; assembly: GCF_040206685.1. Classification (NCBI taxonomy): domain Eukaryota; kingdom Metazoa; phylum Chordata; class Amphibia; order Anura; family Ascaphidae; genus Ascaphus; species Ascaphus truei. Next base: position 41,185,799 of record NC_134485.1, on the reverse strand, counting down.
ACCCCCTAATACTCCATGCACTGAGCAGTCATTATACTCTGTACCCCCTAATACTCCATGCACGGAACAGTCATTATACTCTGTACACCCTAATACTCCATGCACGGAGCAGTCATTATACTCTGTACCCCCTAATACTCCATGCACTGAGCAGTCATTATACTCTGTACCCCATATTTATACGCCATCCACTGAGCAGTCATTATACTCTGTACCCCCTAATACTCCATGCACGGAACAGTCATTATACTCTGTACCCCCTATTTATACTCCATCCACTGAGCAGTCATTATACTCTGTACCCCCTATTTATACGCCATCCACTGAGCAAAGTCATTATACTCTCTGCCCCCTAATAATACTCCAAGCACAGAATCACATGGTACTCGGTACCCCTAGCACCATGCCTCTTGTCCTGCATCCTGCACATGTGGTTCCCCTCTGTCTGATCTCTGGTGCTGAAGGGTTAACTCAGATGTGTATGCTTTCGGTGGGGGAGGGTCGCCTGAGCAGGGCATCCCACACCCAGTGATTACAGTAATAATGCTGCCAGCGGGGCGATTTTGCTATTACACAAATGTCCCAAGTGGTGCTTTATTCACAGATAATGACTCCATGTACTGTATCTGTATTGTATAGTGTTTTATGGCATTTCCCCCAATACCGAGAGCTTTTGGTTATGGCATCTTATGTTCTCAAGTAGTAAAAGACCTTGTGTTGATTTGTTGTCTGAATTGGGATTTCCATAAATTGGGGGATGTTGGACCAAATCCTGACACTTTTGGGAATGAGACTAATGTGTGAACTCAGCAGATGTGAGATCAGTAGACGAGGGGTTGTTGGAAGTGGTGAGCCTAGCCCAAGGATGGCCACCTCCAGTCCTCAAGGGCCACCAACAGATCAGGGGTTCAGGATATCCCAGAATCAGCACAGGTGGCTGTCATAAACTGAACCACTGACTGAGCCACCTGTACTGAAGCAGGGATATCCTGAACACCTGATCCTGTTGGTGGCCCTTGAGGACTGGAGTTGGCCACTGTTGGGCTAGAGGCTGAGATGAATATGTTGGCAAAGTCTATTGTGTTTTTTTTTTTTTTTTGTGATTTAATTTCCTGCATTTAAATTTGCTATTGTGTTTTCCTGAGTCTAATCACGTGGAAGAATCTGATTTTGCTTTGAGTTAAGACACATTACCATTTCTCTCTTTAACTCTTGGCTTATCTTGCCCTGAGCATCTGTTCTACCTAATTATTTTTTTTAACCACCACAGACATGTGGGCTATTAGTAACATCCCCCACTATATTCATGAGCGAGCAATACAAATGTGTTTAGCAGGAGGTATATATCTAATTTCATGGGTTTGCATCTCTTGTGGTTAGGTTATTAAGAACAACTCTAATGCAGTTAGGTCATCCATTTTTCTGGCAGTGTGATGCCAAACATTTAAAAAAAATCTAAAGAAATAGTATCCTAATAGTTATTTGAAGAATTAAAGCCAAAATTCTTATACATATAGATCTATATCTAGCTCTTTACAGAATAAGGCTGTGGCCCCGCTAGCATTGACCATGTTCATGCTTGAGAGCGGTGACATCACCAGCTCTCTAAGCATGAGCGCAGTGTGTCCTGGCTATTTTGGAAGCACGCGCGCGGGGGCTTTGCGAGCAAGTTGAGCGCGCTCGAAAAAAGTATTTTTTTGTTTTTTTTACCCAAGCGTGGGTGAGCTTGCGTGTACTAGCGCACGCACCGCGGGAGCGGGGACTTGCATATATAGATATATGTATAGTAAAAGCACGCTCAGCGCTAGCGGGGACGCAGCCTAAGGGCTCATCTAGGGTGGCGCTGAGCGGGCACGCACGCTCACGGTAGACACGTTGCGACAATGCATGTGTCCTGTGTGAGCGGGCGCGCCTGCTCGGCGCTCAGCCGCTTGCCGAGAGAGCAAATTTTAATTTGCCGCTCTAAGCGCGTCATGTGAGCGGTTCGCCCAATGAGGGCGAACCAGCTCCGTGACGTAGAGGCCGCGCCCCCAGACGTGTGCTCACCTGGACGGCCAGAAAAACACTGCCGAGCAGGGAGCAGCGCTGGAGCGCCAGCATGCCTCTACCCATCTTGGACGTGGCCTAAGTCTCCGGGGAACAGAAGTCCTCCGTAGCACAACCACGCTGGTTTTAGCTCTGGGCTGACTCCCTGGTTCCCGGGATTCTTGTCTAGTGACTGGGGTTTTTTAACTTAAAATGGCAGCCAGATCCTGTAAATCCTGCTTGCCAATAAGAAGTCAAAACGTAATTGGGTGGATGGTGTTGCTGCTTTCTATTGGATGACTGGGCACCATCTTTAAAAATCCATGAAAGAACATCTCCAACTTGCCAATAAGAAGGGGATTCATTCTATATACCCTGAAGCAGCCGTTCGGCTGCTTTGAGCCAAATATACCCATAGCTTTCAATGGTATTTTTTTGGCCCAAAACTGCCTGAATGGCGGCTTCATTGTCAATTGTATTCTATATACAAAGGTACAAGAGTAGTGCTTGACACCTGGTGGGTGGTATATAGAATACTGCCCTAGCTTTCTTGGGAACCAGTTCCTATTCTTGAAAAAGCAGCAATTTCCCCTATTGTAAGTTAAGATATTGATGGTAAATTAACTTTAGCGACTTGTACAAAATATTCTACAGTTGCAGAAAGTGAAGGTTTTTTTGTTTTGTTTTGTCTTCTGGATCTTTTATATAATTCATAAGAATGAACATAGATTTTGTGGTGCTATTTCTGCAAATGAGATGGGCAACAAGTGCTTGTTCTTTCCACTAAACACAATGATTGAACAAGTGTTGTAACTATATCTGACACTTGATGGTGAAATTTGTATCTCCAAGTGTTTCCTCAGACCACAAACTAGTGAAATTGTGGCACAGGTGCTCAACCAGTCAACAGGTTTTATTTTTGCAGTGACTCACATGAGAAACAGTCAATAGAAACCGTTTTTATTTGTGATTTTGTCTAAAGTTTTGCTAGCACTAATTCACAAACTCCTAACACCTCATAGGCAAAGTAAACATGCTCCAACTCTACTTACTGTTTTCATTGGAGCGTTAATGAAATCTTTTCAAAACCTGTGTTGTGAAATAAAGTTTCAGGGGACGCTTGGTCTCACTCCCACAATCCTGTACCCTTTGTACTCCATGCAAATTAATGTATCTAGCTGTGAGTGGGAGATCTGTTGCCTTTCAGACTGCAGTGCAACATTAAGCTTGTAATGTTCTGCTGATTAACTTCAGTACTAGTCCCTCCTCTGTATGGGGTTGTAAACACTTAGAAATTCACATTTCTGTATTTCCTTATTTGGTATCACCTGCCAAGAGTATTTCAGATTCTATTCTTAACATCTAAACCAAAGCATGTCTTCATCAGTTTATTCTGTGAATATATTTAAAGCAGCATTTCATTAAAAATCGTCTTTATTTTTATTTTTTATTTTAAATAAATTAGTTGTCTAGTATAATGATACTTGCTGTATTTTTATCTTGATTCGTATGCCCTTTTGTAATGAGTTTTACTGTGTTAAGCTTCCTTGGGTTGTTATAGCAACTTTTAGTAAGTCACAGCACTTTTGAAATAGGCAGCCATATTGGGTGTCCGGGGTGCAGGCTCTTCGATCGGCAGCGCATTCTGTATGCCACTTCCCAGAATTCTTGTCTGAAGTTTGGTTTAAGATGTAAGCCAATTACCTGGATTTCTTGACCATTTAATCACTAAGTATTTATCTTGTGAAAAATAAATATGTTGTTTCTCTGGAAACACTGCATTCAAGCATATTGGCTATTTATGTTTCTGTTTGTAAATTGATGTCACAAAACAGCTTGGAGGACTGATCGTTATCACCAAAAAGATGATAGAAACAGATGGTAAACGCTATACAAATGTCTTCACGCACTGTATAGGTGAATGAAGCAGCTTTGGGGATCTGTGATCACCTGCAAAAGCACTGTGTGGGTATTCTGTCTGCCTGCCTGCCTGTTTTGCGATATTGGTGTTTTTAGTTAAACACACACGTATGTTGGTGTTTTGTAACATATACTTGGCCGGTGAGACTGTAAATGCTTAGAGCAGCTGGTGTCTTCCTAGCTATTAAAGGGGCTTTCCAACATACAGTAAGTGGCTTAATTGAATCATTCTAATCACCCTTAAAGTGGCAGTCCCACACATTGTAAATGGCTGTTTTCCCCATTGGCATTATTGAAGGGGGTGTGGTGGGTTGAGTTCCTTTGGGGCTAAATAGTGTGAACCCCCACCCTTCCACATTTGCATTCCTGATATACATACATACAGTTTTAGGTGTGGCTGCTCTCAAATGTAAAATCCAGCATGGTCACCAGTGTGGACCAATAGGAAATCAGCCCTACAGCTCACTTTTGGTCATCAGGACCGAAACGATTTTATGGCCATATTGAATTTCGGGTGGAAGTTTTAAATGGCTGCTTTGTGGGGAAAAAGAGTTCCTTAATCAGTGCATATCTACTAAATATTCGTAGGGGTTAATGGTTGATAACACAGCACGGGTACACCAAGTTGGCTATAGATATCTCAATATGAGATGTTCCTTACTGAGACAGTCATGAAGCTGTTTGTACCAATGCGTGAATAAAAACTGAACTTTTAATAATTTCAACAAATTATTTTCAAAGACAGCACAATATATACAAATCTGCAAATAATTGTAAAAAATAAAATGTGCTAGTTCTCTCATTGAGGCAGTCCCACCCTATCTAGGCTAGGCATCATCAGTATTTTAGCATGGTGATGCAATGAGGATCTTCACACAATGTTAGTGAGCCAGATGTGTTGAATACTGTATGATCAATTGGAACAAACTACTAAAACTATTCTCAGACTGAGTATTTCAGAGGAGTAGCTAATTTTAACCAATGAAAATGATTACAATGTCGGTTACCATTCTCGGTTAATTATCTGTGCAGAGAAGCTACCTATGAGAGCCCATGTTTTCTATGTAGTACTATTTGAGATGATTGGTATGAGACTTATTGGTTACCCTACCCAATAAATACTCACCCAGAATCAAAGTTTGTATAGTTATTAATACTCCAGGAATGGGTTAACCTCTTTTTAACAGTTGGTTGTCAGCCTCCCCTACTTTAAAGGAAGTAGTGGGAGAGGGGATTGTCAAATAGTATGTACAGGAAGTCTCCCTCCCTTACTTCCTCCCTTCCTTCCTTCCCTTTTTGTTCCCCCCCCCCCATAACATTTTCCCTATCTCATGGTGTGATCAATATTGTATCCAATAGCAGCTTGACCAATACAGAAATATGTACATCTACTGCCCTGCTATAGAAGTCTGGAGAGAAGGGGGTCCCCAACATAGATCTACCCCTATATATTATAGGTTTTAAAGATCTAAACTATATCACACGATATACACCAAGAAAAAAATTATAATTATTATTTTTTTCCCCTCCCTTAGGTGCACCTACTGGGCCTCATCTTTATCTTTTAGACTGAGCAGTGTGCTTTTCTGTTTACATTTAACCTATTAAACATGCCACTAGTTTACTTTTATCCTAGGCACTACTCCCATGTTAATGAATTGAGTGAGGCTGTTTACCTTCATGTGGCCAGTGAGTAATCCTTTGTCACCTCAGGTTGCAAATGGGTTAACAGCGATTACAACTTTGACATTTTAAAGCCCCGTCATGTGAGTTGCTTGCTAGATTTTGATGCTGTGACTATTCCTGCTTCCTGTCTGGTAACATCAGAATGGGCTGCTGGAAATACTTTCCTTTTCACCTTTTTTTTACACCACCACTCCTCCTAATTGGTCAGTGTCTGACACTTTCTGTTCAGATTACCCTGTACTGTGTGCATATTTCTGAAAAATAGTTTACCTTTTTTAGTCTGAAGACCAGTTCATTAAAACTGGTCATGTCAATGACTAGTGGCACACAACTTTTTTTTATGGGATTTATTGGTAAACAAGTTGTCTTATTGTCCTAAAAGACTCCTTACTGTTAAATAGAACTGACATTAATTACTTGGATGTTCTTGTTCATCCACAAACCTGGCAATTAATTTACAGAGACATCTGTTAAAATATCTTGCTTGATAATGTATGTCGGAACAAATGTATTTTCCGTGTTAATCTTGAATGGACATTGTCTTGTCCAGGAAAACTGGGAGCTGTTAAGGAAATATAAAAACTGAATTTGTTGCATTTTGCCACAAAATTGCTATACTTGCAAAAGTTTATGAATGGTAATTTTATGCAATTATGCAAATATGCTGTAATTGCAGCCTTTGTTAAACTACTATTGCAGCACACAACTTTAGAAGCCATCTGGATTTTATGGGGAAATTTTTAGCAAATGACTGTTTTTGAATGGTCAGCAGGTTGCTCATCCAGATGGATCTTTTGTTTCCTGTGGAATTTTAAAGCCACTGATGTCATTTGTGGCGGCACATATATCAAAACTCTATTGAGCAGATTTATTATTTCTGATGTCTGCTCTTTTTATTGAGTATGTATGTATGTATGTATGTATGTACGATTCAGGGTGTTTTCAGGGCTGACACCCATTAATTTCAGCTCTGGAGATGCTTTCCTCTCTAGCGGGTGCCTGTAACCACTCCAGAGTTCACATTATGGTGGATTTTCAAAGCTTGTGGGCCAATAGGAAGCCTCAAGGGATGATGTCACTGCTTCCTATTGGCCCATCCGCTTTGAAAATCCACCAAAATGTGAACCCTGGAGTGGTGATGCTGGAGCGCTAAATTGCAGGAGATACTGGTACCCTCTTCAGAGGTCAGCATCTCTGGAAGCATGGGGATCCCAGAGTTGAAATGACTGGGGTTCAGCTTCGGAGACCTCCAAGCGGTGAGAGATCTTTGCAACACTTTCCTGTTTGTGATAATGTGTTGCCTTTGTGCTGCAAAATGAACAATAGATATTGTTACCGTGGTGATATAAGGTAGCTGCTGAGTTACTGATTGAATTGTTTTAGGCAGATTGGTAAGAATGTAGAATTATCCATTGCCACATGCTTTACATAATGGAGAAAGAGTATTACTTTATGGTAAATCCGGTGTACTGCATTTGGTAGAAAACGTCCTCAGATGTGCAGAAATGAATAGTATTGCAGATTACTACAGACATGAACTGTATCGAGTTTTAACTAAAATAAACCATCCCTTTTAATTAAAAATATAATAAATGATGGGCCATATTAAGAATTGCTCTTCCATAAGATTACTTATGACCCCATTCTAGTTGCTCCATGAGACTTCTTTCATGCTCGAGGACTCCAGTCATAGTTATAGTCCCATAGTAGATGAGGTTGAAAAAAGACATACATTCAACCTATGCTAAATTTAGATGACATATACTTTTTTTCCTATATTTGTACTTGCAGTATATTGATCCAGAAGAAGGCAAAGAAAAACTCCAGTGAAATATCTAATGATATCTCATAAGGAAAAAAACTAATTCCTTACTCCAAATATTGGCATTGAGCTTTCTCCCTGAATCAACATCCTTCCCATGTTTACTTATTTGGTATATACTTGTATACCTTTTCCTTTCTGAAAAGATGTCCATTTGTTTTTTGTTTTTTTAAGAAACTGTATCTATATCTGCCATGGGTAATGAATTCCTAATTTCCTTTTTTGCTGGTGAAATCGCCTTTCCTTCAACCTTAAGGGATGACCCGATGTTTGTTTGTACTGCCCTTGGGATGAATAGGTCTTTTGAAAGCTCCTTGTATTGTCCCCGAAATATATTTGTATATAGTTATCATATCCCCATTTGGACAGCTCTTTTCTAATGTAAATAAATCTAATTTAGCTAGCCTCTCCTCATAAATCAGATAATCCACCCCCTTTATTCATTTGGTGACTCTTCTCTGCACTTTCTCTACTTCCATAATGTATTTTGTAAGGAGTGGTGCCCAAAAATTGTACTCCATATTCAAGGTGTGGTCTTACTAATGTTTTATAAAGGGACATAAATATGTTTACCTCCTTTCCTTCCATTTTCGTTTAATTTTAAGGAAAGAAAATAGTGCACTACTAAAAGTATTGTCCTAGTGCAATGAAAATAAAAATAAATCATACACAAATTGAGCGATCACTATTATCCAAACATACAAAACACAGTGAAATAAAACATGGGTGTAATCAGCTGTATCTAATTGCCAATGAATATGTAAAGTCCCATAGAATAATCAGATGGTGAAATCTTATCTGTGATGTAAGAAGTGGTTCTGATTTTTTTTTAGATTAAGCCAGAGGTCTCAGGCGTGTGCTGTTCTCCGTGGGAGGTTTTCCGCTTCTTTTATTTAGTACATGTTAGGGGGAAAAAAGCGCATAGAAAAGTACAGTTTTAATAAATACATAAAAAAGCATACATGTCCAACATTCCATTTATGAAATTAATGATTTCACGAAACGCATAGGACTGGCAGTGTCCCCTGAAGTCTGGTTAATAGCCAAATTGCTGAGAGTCCTGGTGACTCCAGGTGTCTAAAAATTGCTGCGGAGATCAATCGCATAGCAGGTGACATCACAGCAGCGGCTGCATCGACAGAGCATACAGCAGCAGACAAATACAAGGATCGTACCATAGCACATTACAGGACCATCCAAGTGGGTGCCACACTTCTCCTTATGTGTGGAGGCTTTTATTTATAGACACAATGCGAGTGTAAGCTATGCTTTTTTATTTATTTATTTTATATAATGTACTTTTCTATAGGCGTTTTGTGCACTTCTTTTTTTTTTTTTTTTTTTTTTTTTTCTTCTGTTTTTTCCCCCCTTCCTAATATTGCCTGTTTAATGCAAGATAAGATCAATCTTATTCACGGACAAACCTGAAATCTAACAACCATTCCTTGCTAGACTGGATTCTCTCCTCAAATCCCAGCAGAATCCAATCCTCCCTCTGGCATCCTTCCTGACATTTTCAGTGACCATGCAATAGTGTACTGTGGAAGGGAAAATTAAATTACCCCAATCAAGCCCTAATGTTCTCCTCACTAGAACATTTAGAAACTTTAACCCACAACTGTTTCTAGCTGACGTTACCAACTGCCCTTGGTACAGAATTGACTTAATTCCCGACCCTGATTCTGCGCTCGACTATTTCCAATCGGAGTTCTTAAAACTCTGTGATACCCATGCTCCACTACGCAGAATAAGAGTACGGGGGGGCCACCTTCCGTGGGTTACAACTGACCTTATAGCACTCCCCCATTTCGGGGAGTCCATGTAGAAAAGCTACAAAGTAACTGGCACTACCAAGGATCTTAATCACTACAGATGCCTGCGGAACATGTGCACAAGGAAAAAGACATTCAAAGGCACAATATTACTCTGACAATCTTCGCCAGAATACATCAAACCCAGCTAACTTCTGGAAGGTTATCAACAATATATTGCAGCCTTTTGGCCATCAACAACCAAGTAATATCACCAAAGAGGATATTACTCTGACAAACCTCATTGACATTGCAAATGCATTCAATGATTACTTTGTGGGGTGTTTCTAACTTATTGGCAAAACGCAACCCAAACCACAAACATGAACTTCATTCTGTGAGTACCCCCATAGCCCCACCCTCTCCCAACATTGCTCATAATTTTCAATTTGTCCCAGTATTCGAAGAAAGATTACACAAGTGCTCTTCAAATTAAAACTTAGCAGTCAATGTGGACCTGACTTACTGCAATCTAAGTTCCCAAGACTTGGTGCCCCAGCCACTGCCAAACCAATAGCTTCCATAGTCCACTATTCTGTCTGAAGGCCATATCACTAAGACCTGGAAAACTGCCAGTTGTCCCAATCTTTAAAAGTGGGGAAAAAACACTGTCTCAAACTACAGGCCAGTCTCTCCTCTCCCAATACTATCCAAAGTCATGGGAAAATGTGTTCACTCCCAATTAAGCGATTACTATACCAAGACAAATTTCTCTAGCCAATTCCTATATGGCTTTTGCCCCAAACACTCCACGGTAACACCCTGCTAAAAGTTTGCAATGAAATCCAGTGTGGAATGGAAGTGGGACAACTCACTGGTGCAATATTCCTAGATTTTGCAAAGGCTTTTGATACTGTTGATCATGTTATCTTGCTTAACAAACTCCAGTGCTCTGACATAGGGAAGCATGCTTTAAACTGGTTTCATTCTTACCTATCAGGTAGATCCCAACATGTGTCCATCTCAGGCTCTAACTCCAACCCCTTGGATATCACCTGTGGTGTCCCGCAAGGCTCTGTCCTGGGCCCCTTCTCTTTTCTGTGTTCATAAATGATCTTCCTACAACTTGTAAGGGTGCTTCAATACACATGTATGCAGATGACACAATCTTACAGTATATGCACACAGCCATAGCCTCTCTGACCTTGAACACATACTTCAATCTGACTTTTTGAGACTTGAAAATTGGATTTCCCAAAACAAACTGTTTTTTTTAATTTATTTTTTAAACACTGACAGGACTATAACAATGGTGTTTGAGATCAAGGCTCAAGTTTTAAAGCTTCCAATGACTGAGCTCCAGATCAGAACAAACACTAAAACAACCCTAACTCCTGTTACTAGTTTTAAATACTTGGGCATATGGTTTGACTCCCATTTAACATTCGAGATGCACATTGATACCCTGACATCAAAAAAATATGCCAAACTAGTTGTACTTTATAGGAACAAATCCTCCCGAAGTCTGCTGGTCAGAAAATGTATCGCACAGATGCTAATGCCAATTATCGACTATGGGGACATAGCACGGCATCCCAAACCCACATTGGAAAACTTAATACCCTCTACAATTCAATATGCCGCTTTGTTCCACAATGCAACTACAACACACATCACTGCAAAATGCTCAAAGAACTAGATTGGTCATCACTTGAGTCTAGGCGCACAGTTCTTTCCTGTCTTTCCTGTCTTGCTTTCAAATACTTTCTGGGCAAATTACCTGTCTATCTGAACAAGCTCCTCACCCCTACCACATGCAGCACTTATCATCTGAGATCTGACTCCAAAAGACTGTTCATGTTCCCAAGGTTCTGCAAAGTATTTGGCCGCTCCTCCTTCTCTTACCGTGCCCCCCAAAACTGGAACAATCTACTTGAGACTCTCACAGCCACCACCAGTCTAAGTTCTTTAAAAACCAAAGCTGTCTCACATTTTAATCTGGTCTGTAACTGTTACATACGTCTATAATATTATTATCTCTAACCGTGCATGCAATGTCTTGTGTATATAATGTATACCCTGTTCACTTACGTAACTGTATTTGTAACCATGTTTTACTGCTGCGGCCAGGCTTATTCTTAGGCTAAGGTCCCGTTGCACGCGTCCGCACGGCTGGCTTGCTTGCCGGCGGCGCGTGCAACTCGCTGTACCGCGATCTGCGGTCTACAGGAAACTTCAGTAGTAGCGGGGGGGCGTGGCCAAACGGGTCGGGGAGGTGCGGCCATGACGTGAGGGGGCGCAGCCATGACGTGGGGGGCCGGAGCGGGAGGTGGGCGGGAGTGGGAGGATTGACAGGGAGGGGGGGGCGTGGCTTGAGCGGAGGGACCCGCTACTCTTCCCCCCCCTCCCTCCACGGGCTGCCACGGGCTGCAGGTAAGTAAAAAAAACACACACACGCAGGCACTCATACATACATACATACATACACACACACACACACAGACAGGCACGCACGCACTCAGGCACACACATACACACACACACAGACAGGCACGCACGCACTCAGACACACACACAGACAGGCACTCACGCTGCTTTCACTCCACACTCCTCCCCGCTCCCCGAAGCCTCTCCTACTCCCGCAGCCTCCCCTCCCCATTGGCTCACAGCCACACCACGTGACGCGTCGAAGCTAGGAAACACCATTCTCTTGTGTCTCCTAGCGGCTGACGCGCCACAGCGCGTAGTCAGCTGTGCCGCCAGGGGGGACCGGGACCGGCTCGCGAGGATTCCCCTGCTGGTGGGGAACTCGCTATATTGCCGCCCGCGCCAACGAGCGCAGCGGGTCCCAGGCCTTACACTTGCCAGGTGTCAGCCGCGTTCTGCCGGGGGCTTTTCTCCGTTTGAAAACAGAGTTTCCCGCGCGGTGGCCGCTTCAATAGATGAGCGCTAATGGCGCTTACTATTGAAAGCGCCTGAGGCGCGGGAAAAAAAGCCGAAGATAGCCGCGCGCCACCCGCAGCTTTTTTTTAATTGCGGCGGCAGCCGCATTAGAATTAAACTGGCCGCCAGTGTATTTGTCATCTTAACTCTGTGCCCAGGACATACTTGAAAACGAGAGGTAACTCTCAATATATTCTTCCTGGTAAAATATTTTATAAAAAATTTTGTTTGCCTTTGCAGCTTCTACATGACTTTGGGTACTATTGCTAAACCTGCTGTCTACAAGCACTCCTAAATCCTTCTCCATCAAGGATTCTCCTACATTATCCCCATTTAATTTGTAAATTGCCTGTTAATTCCATTTCCCAAATGCATAACCTTGTACTTATATGTATTAAACCTTATCTGCCATTTACCTGCTCAAGTTTCAAGTCTATCCAAGTCCTTCAGCTGAGAAATTGCATCCTGCTGTTATTCTACTACTTTACACAATTTAGTGCTATCAGCAAAGATGCAGAATTATTGCTCTATGCCAGGGTTGTGCAAGCTATTAGAGCTGTGTGAAGTGGGGGGTGCGGGGGTTGGAGGGAGCCGTCGCGGGCGTCACAGGGTGTCATGCGGCCCGCGGGCCGTATGTTGTGCAGGCCTGTTGTACACCAACATCTTGTGTGGAACCGTATCAAAAGCCTTTGCAAAATCCAAGTAGACCACATCAACTGAATTACCCTGGTCTAATTTCCTACTTGCCCCCACAAAGAAATTATATTCATTAATACATGCTGACTATTAGTAATTTTGTTTTCCACTAGTTATTCCTGTATATTATCCCATACTAAACCTGCAATTAGCTTCCCCACTATTGATGTCAGGCTTACAGGTCTGTAATTCCCTGGTTGTGATGTACAGACACCACGTCTGCTTTATGCCACTCTTGTGGTGCTGAGCCTATGGAAATAGTAATTGAATATTAAATGTAATGGTTTAGGTATTACTGAATTTAACTCCTTAACTCTTGGATGTATGAAATTTGGGCTAGGTGCCTAATTTACTTACATTTTTATCAAGCCGCCTATGAACTTCTTCCTTGGTTAACTAATTGTTTGTTAATATAGAGGTTGTGGCTTCCTCCTGTGGCACCACTATTGCAATTGATTCTTTCCTGGTAAATACATGGGCAAAGAATTTGTTTAATACCTCTGCTTTTTCCGTATATCCATATTTGCCTGCCCATCTCACACTGAAATGGTCCTATATCCTTTTTAAAAAAAATGTTCTTTTTTTTTGTTTTTTGTTTTTGTTAAGGTACTTTAAATAACTTATGATAGATCTTACTTTCTATTGCAATTTTTTTTATCCATTTTTGCTAATTTGCGTGAGCCCTAAAAGTGCACATTTACTAAGCATGATGGAGTATCACTGCTTCGTTAACATGGCCGTGTGTGAGGCTGTATTTATCCATCTGTATTGGCTCCTGTATATGCTGTGGCAACTGGATTTATTTTTCTCTCGGAAAAATGCTCTGTACAAATCACCAGGTATGACCTTCTTTGCTGGCTCTTGTGTCTTACTAAATAGGAGTCCTTCATCTTCCTTACTGCCACTCCCGATTTTTGCTATTTTTTTTGGACTGGTTTCTAGATCACTTTGTTTAACATGTAGTCCTGCTTACCAACATATCTGGTGATACAGTAAGATTAAAGCTGTAACACATGTTGTGGTGCTTTTAACTGATGTTTTATAATGAAAAATGTTTTTAATAGCTTTATTCTCCTACTGCAATCATTCCAAATATATCTACTATATATTTCTGAGTTCACTGTATGTCTGCGTCCCTAGCGGCAATCTCATTGGTCCCTTGGCCTGCCCGCCCCCGCACCTCTCATTGGCCTGAGGCGGAGTGACGGGCCAAAGGACACACACACACACACACACACACACACACACACACACACACACACACCACCCCCCTCCTCCTCTCCCGGTGCCCCTCACTCTCTCCCCCCACCTCACCCAAATCCCCACGCTCTGCAACATCCCCAGCCGCACCATCACCCTCACCGTGCGCCGCGGAGAGCAGCAAACTACAGCCTCCTCCTCCCTCGCGGCACGGCCCGGGCCTCCTGCACTCCCCCTCACGTGCGCCGCTCCCGGAGGAAGCGCGAACCGGGCCTCCTGCACTCCCCCTCACGTGCGCCGCTACCGGAGGAAGCGCGGACCGGGCCTCCTGCACTCCCCCTCACGTGCGCCGCTACCGGAGGAAGCGCGGACCGGGCCTCCTGCACTCCCCCTCACGTGCGCCGCTACCGGAGAGGGGAAGCGCGGCCCGGGCCTCCTGCACTCCCCCTCACGTGCGCCGCTACCGGAGGAAGCGCGGACCGGGCCTCCTGCACTCCCCCTCACGTGCGCCGCTACCGGAGAGGGGAAGCGCGGCCCGGGCCTCCCACCTCAGATCCACATGGGAGCGGCCGGACGAGTGAGTGAGCGGCCTTCACCTCCCCTCACCCCCCTTCACCCAACCCTCACCCCCCTTCACCTAACACTCACCCCCCTTCCACCTCCCCTTCACCCCCCCTCCACCTCCCCTCCACCCCCCCCCTTCACCTCCCCTCCACCCCCCCCCCCCTTCACCTCCCCTCCACCCCCCCCCTTCACCTCCCCTCCACCCCCCCACCACCTCCCCTCCTCCCCCCCTCCTTCACCTCCCCTCCACCCCTCCCCCCTTCACCTCCCCTCCACCCCCCCTCCCCTTCACCCCCCCCTCACCTCCCCTCCACCCCCACCTTCACCCCCCTCCACCCCCACCTTCACCCCCCTCCACCCCCACCTTCACCCCCCTCCACCCCCACCTTCACCCCCCCTTCACCTTCCCTTCACTCCCCCCTTACAACCTCCCACCACCTCCCCCCTCCTCACCACCTCCCCCCACCTTCACACCACCTCCCCCCCCCTTCCCCCTTTCCCACCACCTCCCCCCCTTCCCACCACCTCCCCCCCTTCCCACCACCTCCCCCCCCTTCCCACCACCTCTCCCCCTTCCCACCACCTCCCCCCCCCTTCCCACCTCCCCCCCCTTCCCACCACCTCCCACCACTTCCCCCCTTCTCCCCCCTCCTCCCCCCCACCACCTCCCCCCTTCCCCACCACCTCCCCCTCCTCACCACCTCCCCCTCCTCCCCCCTCCCCCCCTCCTCCCCTCCTCCCCCCCCCTCCCCTCCTTCCCCACCTCCCCCCACCCTCCCCCCCTCCTCACCACCTCCCCCCTCCTCACCACCCCCCCCCCTTCCCACCTCCTCCCACCCCCCTTCCCACCTCCTCCCACCCCCCTTCCCACCTCCTCCCCCCCCCTTACAACCTCCCACCACCTCCCCCCTCCTCACCACCTCCCCCCACCAGACACACACACACACACACACACACACACACGTACACACACGTACACACACGTACACACGTACACGTAGACACACACACGTACACGTAGACACACACACGTAGACACACACACGTACACGTAGACACACACACGTACACGTAGACACACACATGTACACGTAGACACACACACACACATGGACACATAGACACACACACACACACATGGACACGTAGACACACACACACACACACACACACACACACGTACACGTACACACACACACACGTACACGTACACGTACACGTACACACACACACATGGAGACATACACACACACATATGGAGACACACACACGTATACACTCACACACGTATACACTCACACGTATACACACAGGTATACACACACACAATGTATACACACACACGTGTATACACACACACGTGTATACACACACACGTGTATACACACACACGTACACATATACACATGTGTATACACACACACACATACAATGTATACACACAAACATGTATACACACACACATGTATACACACACACGTACACATACACACACATGTATACACACACACGTACACATACACACACATGTATACACACACACACACATACAATGTATACACACACACACGTATACACACACTATCCCCAGCACCACCACATCAGCACACCGGTATCCCATGCCCCCCCAGCACACTGGCATTCTCGGCTCCCCGCATTCCCAGCCCCCATCAACACCATCAGCACTCACACATCGGCACCTTTGCACCTCCCCCATCGGCACACCCACATCAGCACCAAACCCTCCCAAATCAGCACACCGATACAATCACCATAAGTACAGCCACAACAGCACTACCACCGCACATGGGCCGCGTGGACCACTCCCCACCCAAATGCCACACCCACACCACAAACATCCCGGGCAACGCCGGGGCTCTCAGCTAGTTTAAAAAAAAACTACTAGTGGATTTTTTTTGTAGCATTTCAATTCACACTTTACTAACAATATTGGCAAACATGTTTGAATTTACTTTTTAGAAAAGCCTTATGGATGAGCAAAATGTGCAGATGGATTAAAGGGTCAAATTCATATACGAAATGTGATGACCATTTGGCCTAAATAACAAACTCTTCCCAAAAGTCAGCACTTCAGTTTTAAGAGGGGGGGGGGGTCTCCCTTCTCACTTCTCACTTCTCCCTTCTCCCTTCTCCCTTCTCCCTTCTCCCTTCTCCCTTCTCCCTTCTCCCTTCTCCCTCCTCCCTCCTCCTTCCCGATCTATGCTTTTATGTTGACAATGGAAAACCACTTGAAAGTTTATAAATGTGTAGATTTGTTAACCAAGAAGCACCAATTATTCTTCTGTGTGCATAGTTTCATGCACTAAGGATTAGTCAATAAGATTTACCACTTGGTTTAGGAGTCATAGATTTATTTATTGTTTTCCCTTCAGCTCTGAAAAACCCTGCTTCGAACTGAACAGACCGTGTTAATTTCCACTCTGGGGGGGGGCCCTTGCTTTCTGAGATGCCTGTCTCCCAAGGTGCTCTGGTGGTATCCTATATTGGGTAAACAATATGGAGGTTTAAATCTCCTGTAATCCATTGCAACTTTCTGTCGGCCAATGTGTCCCGCTGGAGATCTAAGAATCGCGGCATACCGGCAGCACCTAATGGAGGAGGGATGTCTCTCGGGAAGCCGGGGGGTCCTAGGACCTGAAATATAATGCAGTTCAGGTCTGGAACCGCCATCTCCCCCCCCCCCCCCCCCCCCGCTTCATAATTTTGTGTAAATAAGTTGATTGGAATGCTGCTTGACGATTTCCTCTGAGTAATGAAGCTCCGATGTTGACTCTAGCTTTAACTTGGCAGATCATCCTAGGCCAGGGTTGGCGAACACCAGGCCTGACAGCCAGGCCGCCAACAGGCCAGGTATTTGGGATATTCCTGCTTTTGCACAGGTGGCTGTCATTGTGACTGAGACACGTGCTGAATAAAGGATATCCTTTATCTGCCCTGTTGGGGGCCCTTGGGGACTGGAGTATGCCACCCCTGACTGACCTAGTGACTCCAAAAAATACAATACGTTATCATTGTAATTAACTTTTTTAGAATCTTAATCATTTCTATCTTGTGACAAATTAATATGGCTTCATTTTAGTGTATGGCAAGAAATTCAATCTGCTACCTGTGCAACAATGGGATTACTTTGGTAGCTATTCTAACGACTATAATGTGTGTTTAGCGATGAGGTATTTTTTATCAATTTTTAATTATAAAACCATTCGACATGGAAATTTTTATATTAAAAGGTAATCGACTTGGCTGATTGGGATTGGTGTTTGTAGCT
This sequence comes from Ascaphus truei, assembly GCF_040206685.1. NCBI lineage: Eukaryota > Metazoa > Chordata > Amphibia > Anura > Ascaphidae > Ascaphus > Ascaphus truei. Next base: position 41,167,903 of record NC_134485.1, on the reverse strand, counting down.
TTATAAATATCCTAATTTGCTCCAGGAAAAACAAAAATGTGCAGGTGGACCTTCTTTGTACAAGCATTTGCCGTAAGGTGTACATGGCTGAATTTTTATTTGCCTTAATCATAGAAGGCTGTTTACTTTTTGATTTATTTGCAGACTAAGCTGCAAAGTTTCATGAGGGGGAAAAAAAAAAAGGATTGCGCTAGTTAAAAAATTAACTCTTGTGTGGGGGTCCCGTGGTACTTCCACGTCATGTGATCACATGATGCCAACAGACCCCAGATACAGCTCAACCCTGTTATAGCGCGATCCGCTACAACGCGGATCAGTTTATAACGCGGTCTAGGCGTGGCTCCCGTTTTCAAAGTAAAAAAATATATAATTTTTTTTTTTTTGGGCGTAACATACAAACTTCACTCACACAGACACAGAGCATGACTACAACATACCCTGGCTGGTAACACATTGTTCCATAGCATGACAACTTTAATAGCAGAGAGAGAACTGCATAAGTGGGAATACAGCTTTAGGCTGAAGCAGTCGGGTTTTAGGACCATGGGAAAACATTACAGACTGCCGTCTTTGCAGCCCCTCACCAAGTAGGAAAGCTGGTGGTACTGTAGTTGGAAGTGTGCGGAAAAGTGCTTTAACTATACAGTTCATCCACCTACACCTGACAGGAAAGGTCCTTAGGGTAACAATTGACACTGCCCAATAATTAGGGCAGTGTAAGAGTTAAGTTATCCAGCAGCTGCTGACCTCACTAATATTGCTGAAGCAAATGCACTGCTGGCCCTCCGGGCAGAGAAGGGGTTAGCAGCCAAGGATACAGGTGGAGTTTGTACCCCCCATGGCTGATCCGAGGTGTCAGATCCCCTGCACCTCCGGGTAAGTCCTGATCGCGGCGGCCATTCAAAATTTATTTTTATTTTTTTCCTTTCGCGATCCCGGTTATAACGTGGTCTGTGGACCCTGAATACCGCGTTATAATGGGGCTCAGCTGTATTATGTTTCAGTTGGACTGATGTGCCCGTATGTCATGAATGTCCACATCATACCAGGTAAGTCATTAAGGCAATCTAAGGCTGCGTCCATACAAGGCTAGACTGCGCGGACGCATCCGCACGCTGAACGATTAGACTGCCCAAAGGCAGTGATCGCATCTATACAGCATGCGCGCAGAAGCGGGAGGGGATGCGCGATGCACGTGAAATCAGTCAAAACTGATTTCTCGCACGATAGGGCGGTCACGTGAGCGGTTCGCCCAATGAGGGCGAACCAGCTCCGTTGTGTCACTGACACCCCCCCGGACGGCGCACGTACTAAGGCTAGGGAAAGCACCCGCTTTCCCTTGGTATGGACGCAGCCTTACAGTTACTTTAAACTCCCTGCAAACATCAACTATTCAACTGATATGGTATATGTTGCATTCTTAGTCTTTTTGTTTTACAATTTTTATGAACTCATAACATCAGCACACATGGCTCTTAGAATTGCATAAGTAGGGAGTTTGTAATTGACATTTTTTTTCTTTGTCTCCCTCCCTTCCATTGCCATGAGTGCAGTGTGCTGTAGTTGTCTCCCTTGCTCTGGTGCTTAATGAATCCCTGTAGATAGAGATTATCACTATACTTGTTGCTAGGGAACATGAAGACAAACTGAACATGACTTAAGGACTTGCAGTAGTTTGGCACAAAGAGGAACTGAACCTTGGTGAACAAACTGCATTTGTTACAGGGTTAAAAGTGATGCCTTTAAAATAACTTGACCATTCTTAATTGCTAATGCTTTCCAGGTAACCAGATGTTTTTGGTGTGTTTATACAATCTTTATCTCATCCTCTTGATTAAGAGAACTGCTTTGTTTTTCTTGCCTGTTTGGTTGTCCTGTAAAGTCTAGTTTGTGGGGTGGGGAGGAGGGGAGGTTGGACATTGAGTGAGGCAACAGTTGATGGCTGATGTGGCAGGAGCAAGGCCAGAGGAAAGACAGCCATTGTCTGGCAAAATAAAAGTATTTTCTCTGTGACTGTATCAGGAGATCCAAGATGCCAACTGCACTCCCGGCTATAAACTGGCTCCCCCCCTCCCCTTAAATCCGCAATCCCACCTTGGACTATAGTGTATTATTGTTGGTGGTTCGTTGAAGGCGTTACAACTGGGTGATTGCCTTTCGACTGACACCTGTATTTAGACGTTGGTTTGTAGGCATGGACGCACAGTAACGGCAACTGGTGTCTTTCGAGTATCTGCTTGATGCCCCTTGTCTGCTAATGTATAGATCATTTTTTGTTCCCCCAGAAAAGTACAGTTGGTTTTGGCAATATTTTACTTTCCCCCAATCTGCCTTCTCAATAGTTTCACCCAACATAAAAGCTGTTGGGATATGATACATTTAGTCCAGTTGTCATGCATGCTACAGCAGTAATTGCTTGTAATGCACAATGGTTCCAACTATTCATTTTAATAAGTTTCTGCCAGTAGGAAGTGTCCTTGTGGTGAAACTACTGATCTCTAAAACTGGAGATACTTTAATAAGGCCTAATTGGCATTATTTAACATTGGGTATTGCACTAATGGGTTGTGGAAACAAATGTATGAATTCTGCTGTGCTCATCTAAATTCAACATGGCTTCAAAGTCTTCATTTCAAGTCCAAAGTTGGTCATCATTGTTGGAATTAATTTGCCAACAAGATCACATTTGTCAGATTTCCTTCCTTTCAAACATATTACATCTTATCACTCAGGAAGTTTTGCTACAAGATTTTCTACTTCAGTCTCCGCTGGCAAAATTGGAACATCCATATGGTCTACCCACACCTATTTTGCCTGTCTAATCATGCTTGCTTTGATTTTTTTTTACTTTGCTATATTTAGTTCTGTTTGTCAGACTTTATTTATTGACTTCTATAGTCTTGTAGCATCTTTTTAAGTTTGCCAGGGACAGTTTGAAAGTAGAGCGTGGCACAGCCACTGACGAAGGCTGGTCTCAACTGTTTATGGCTGATTGTCCTGTCTAAAACATTTTTAATATTCTAACCTTTATTTTTGGTAAATGAAGAAAAAAATAATTGATTTTGGGAGGTGGGGGGGTGACAGCAGCTGAACTAAGCAGAGTTGATTCCTGGCTCTAATTCAGGGATGGCAAAATTCTGAGCACCTAAAATGTATCCCCTGGCGGCTGTGCTGTGCGCAATGGTGATTGACCTGTCAATCAAAGCTGCCACCGGCAACCTCACTCCCCAATCACATCAGAGCCACATCTGGCACGCTGGGACGGTCGTCGGCGGTGAATGACAGGTCACCCCCCCCCCCCAACAAGATGATGGCTCCTAATACTTCCAGTGTTGTAGGGTCCTGTAGATGGGAAAGGTACATTGGTATCCTGTGGAGTGAACACATTTTCTATTGATTTTAGGCCAGGGTTGTTAAAACCATTGTATTAGACAGGGGGCATTTGGTGGTAGCACATCCTGTTACAGGCGTGTGCAGTTTCCATTTTTATTTTGCTACAAAATTATAGTAGTGAATTAAAAATGTATTGGATAGATGGGTGTATCTGGCCTGAGAATAGTCCCAATTCAAAAATGCTGTTTTCCCATCTCAACAAATGTACACTTTTATCCATCAATAAAAACAATTGCAATTAAAAATTAACAAAGATCAGTACATTATTATTCAAGCAACATTGGAATTTAACACTCAGGACCCCAAATGAATAGGATAACACACTGTTTTACAAAACTCGTAAAACCAGTAGGCGGAAATAAAGTTAGTTTTCTATGATTTGGGAGCAGTTTCAACCCTTTTTGGAGTATTTAATAATTTCTCTTGTAATTATGGCTCTCATGTCAATCACAGTTCTTTAATTCCTCTATCTTGTCTAAAAGTAGCTGCATCTCTTCATTGGCTCTAATGAGTTTGTAAAGAAGTTTTAATGGAAACCTGTCTGGATGTACCATGCAGAGCATAGAAGTTAACAATGTACACAATATTTTCATCAGTGACAGTATTGCTCAGTTTCCATACTAGACGTATGTGTACATTTTTGTGCTTGACAAATTTAAATTCCAGGCATTTGCGTTGGCAAGTAGAATACTGCTTATTGACATGTTTATATACAAGTGGTTTAGTGGACACAGCTGTTGGTAAAAGCATATGAAGATTAAAATATTTTAATGTACGCAACGTATAAAATATGAATTTTCATTATCTAAGCTTCCAGCTCCTGGCACAACCAGAAAAAAAGGGATTTTAATTAAAAAAAAAAAAAAAAAAAAAAGATTTTGTTGAAACTATAACTAAACAGGTGTAGGTAGGTGTTCAGTACATATTAAACATTTTAGTTTGGTGCCACAAAGATCTCCTTAAGATAAATGTGCTGGTGGATTGCAATGGATTTGTAATTCTACCATTTTCTAGAGTGGAACAGTACAAGGCTGTCTGTAATAAGCATTGAGGTATTGGTTGAGTGGTCCACTGAAGATGCTGTCCCACTTAAGGCAAAATTGATGTAGTAATCCTCTATGAATAAAGAGGCTGTACAAAAGCTCTCAAGACAGGTGACATCTTGTTCTCTAAAGCTATGATGAACTCTTTTTGGCACATTGGCCTAACATTGTAAAAACCTGCAAGAGCTTGTAGCTAAAAAAACTAAACCGATTTGTGGGGTTTGCACTAGATTTCATGTCGGCTTCACTACTGAAAGACCCTAAAAAGCTTACCCTACAGCAGGGAATTGATTTAATGTTGGTTTTGTTGGCGGTGGCAAGTAATCGGAAAAATGGATTGGTCTAATTTCTAGTCTTGGCAATTCTCTCTAGGTTACGTTTTGTGTTTTCTCGACTCTTAAACTAAACACTGCACTCTCATGGGATTGTTTAAATATGGGATTGTTTAAATTTTGGAGAAAAAAAAGTTTGAGATTTTTAATGATCAGTGTGAACACTTCACTGGGACTGCTTTGGATTGTGTGCACTTCAGCACTGTTCCTGCAGGTGTTTTTTTATTTTTTTATTTTTTTTTATTATTTAAATAGAAAGTTTATAGCACACAGGGAAAAGTGATCCTTGAAGGTAAGGGATTATTGCTAACCTCTGGGACAGAGGTAAGGGTAGTTGACGCTATCACGTTTACATTGGCTGCTGAGTCTTAAAGCTGCAGTTCAGTCTTTTTTTTTTTTTTTTTTTTTTTTTTTTACATTTATTTTTTTACTTCAATAGTTTCATGTGTGCAATCTCTAATTAGCTAAAGAACAGTATAGCTGCACGTCAATTCGTTTTCCATGTATTGGTAGGTCGAAATTTGGTGACATATTAAAAGCTGGGATTTGTTTATAATCTGCTTGACTGGCAGTGGAAGCTCATGAATATTCATGAGCATTCCTGCACTGACAAGTGCTAGAGGGAGGGTAGTGCTGACAAAGGGGTGTGCCAGAGCTTGTGACAGGACATGAAGGGGCAGTGCCTTAGCAAATGGCTGTTAAAATAGAATACAAGAAAATTGGTCTTTCAAAGTTGTTTTTTTAAAAACAGAAAATGCTAAAAGTATTTTTTCTTACTACAGAACTGATTAATTAAAAAAAAAACCACACATGCAGGATATTGACTGAACTGCAGCTTTAAGGCTTTATTACACTGCAAGTAACCAGCTATCGGTGAAACGACTCATGGCTGATAATACTGTAATACAGTTCAATATACTTATGACAGTAATATTGTGATAAGAAATTACAATACAAGTGTATTGTCCAAGTCTAGACTTGCCAAGTATGGGACACTGCAGTCCTGTGCTCACTGCAAAAGAGTTGGCAGTTGATATTTTGTCCTGTATAAGCTTTCCGAGTGGGTAGTGTGAGTGTTTGGCATTGAGCTGTGTAAAGTAATGTGTTAACTGATTTTCTTGCATTTTCTTTGTATACGTTGTTTTTTTTTTTTTTTTTGCGACTTGCCAACAGTTCCTGCACCAGTTGTCTCTAATAAAACAAGATATCCATCTAAACTTGCATCATGTATGATGGCTGTTAAAAAAATATATTGGTAATACTGCCATTATAGTCACAAGAATATAAATATTCCCACTACTTTAAGGAGGCATTCCGACATGTATAAAAAATATATTCATAAATACCAAGGTCTGTATGTATTGTCTCCCACTAGAACAGATAGTAAAAATACTTTATTGATATAATAACGACGTAAGTGAAACCTATTTTCAGTGCATTAAATCCCCAAGATGGCTGCTATAGTATACCATATTAGCACATGGTTATGAATCCATCAAATAGTATGAAATAGTGTAGAGGTGTGCTAGATAATTATTTCACTGATTGGAGTAGAAGCTAATTTACTACAAACATGGACCGGAAATGCAAACACTCCTAGTTAATGTTAAAAGCGCTGGACATGTTTAGCATGGGGTACAATTGTTATAACTGTTATGTCCATACGTACGTTTCATGTGGTTGCCCACACTTCTCCCACTCCCTTCCCCCCCCCCCCGACGTAGTGTGGGCACAACATACGAAACATACGTAGAGATTTTATGACTGTGGCGTTTTTTAGTAGATACCGGTGACTTCTAAGATTCTCCAGTGGTGATCAGGTCATATTGCGGTATTGTTTACCTATTATACCAATTTTCTGTTACTATAAACTGAGCGGTTTAATCACTCGTGACTGCAGCTCAGGTTATATGAGAGTTTGCATACTTAATGCGCTTTGCCACCCGGATGCAACATTGTTGCTTATTTACTACAATGTGTCTATTGTTACAACATTCTACTTGGTGTTCACTTAATCTGAAAACTAGTTGGGTCCATCCATCCGTTACCAATAAAAATTTGAATATTTTTTTTATTTTTTTTAATCTATTCAAATCTTTATTGGAGACAGACACACACACCAGCATGGTGGTGCAGGCGGCCGGGGAAACAAAGTGAGGTGATTCGGAGCCAAGCTCAGACCGCATTAAAAGCGGATCCGCGTTGTAGCGAATCACGCTATAACTGGGTTGAGCTCTATATCTATATATTGTAGCAATTTTGGAGGAGTGGATGATCATAAGACCAGTAGTTTAATACTGCCACTACCAGAAGTCCAGATACTGAGCACTACAGAATTTGCATTCATGTTCTTTTGACTTCTGGAAGCACCTCTTAACTCTAGCTGATCCCTCTTCTACACAGTCTAGCATGCAGTGTTCTCTGAATCGAATGTATTATGAAGTTTAGAGGAGTGTAAGCTGAAATAATGTAACCATTTAATCTGCATTAGGAGCTACTTGCACTCGCACTATCAACATCCTCCACAATGGTGGGTTTATGCAAATATATTAAATCGTATTGAAAAAGTATGTATATATTTCGATCTAAAACTGTGTTTTTTATATATATCAAGCATCCCAATAGCCTGCCCTCATGGCAAATGTCCCACACTCAGTCACTCCTACCACCCATTGTGACCAACCACTGCCATCTACAGCACTTACTCCCTCACCTGCTGTCTCTGTAAGTTTCCCATTAAACCTCTTAGATTGTAAGCTCTTCGGGGCAGGGATTTCCTTTCCTATTGTCTGATTTTGCTGCACTTATTGTATAATTATAATTCCCTGTACTGTATTCTTTGTGAAGCGCTGAGTACACTTTTGGCGCTATATAAATAAAGACATACAATACAATATATCTCTATCCCTTCCTCTCCCGACATCTGTTTGATACTGCACCACATACGCTGTTGGGTGGACCTATTTATTGTGTTTGGCTCAATAAATGAGTTGGTTATTTCAAATCCGTTTGTGCCCTGCGTTCCTTCAGCTACTACTTGCATTGGATTGATTACAGGCTATCATTCAAGCACAGGAGAACTGGTAATTGTATCATTTATTATACTCTTTAGGTGTGCAGCATTTATTTCATATACTTGGGTGGGCCTACAACACATTGCTGTAACCATTTGCCATGAATATAATTACAAGTTTTGCTACAGACTTACCGCATAAATAAATGCCAAGTGTATTCTAGTCCCTTGCCAACACAAGCGACCAAACATTTGGAAGTGCTTTTAATGTATGAATGAAACTGAGCTTAAATGTTTATATACTAAATGCACCACTGTCTTTTTCAGCTTCAACAAGAGCCCTGGAGTTGGAAACACCCAATCCGAAAAAGCTTGAAAGGGCTCAAGGCGATAAAGTGACTTTGGCGTGCAAATTTGTTACGGGTTTACAAGATACTGGAACATTAGACATTGAATGGGCATTACTGCCAGCAGACAGTCAACAATCCGATCAACCGGTATGTGTCAAAATAATCATTTAATATTGGCTACATTTAAAGTACAGAAGCTCTAAAACAGGAATATGTATGTATTTGTGTATATATCAGCCTTAAACTCCAGAGTGACAAATGACAGACTTTTTAAAGCAGGGGAGCAGTGTTCAAATACAGGCATAACCCGGTTTAAGGACACTCACTTTAAGTACACTCGCGAGTAAGGACATATCGCCCAATAGGCAAACAGCAACTCACGCATGCGCCGGTCAGCACGTCCTGAACAGTAATACCGGCTCCCTACCTGTACCTATGATGGCGCAAGCGGGGAGACTATAGAGCCTGTTACACATGCGTTATTTACATCAGTTATGCACGTATATGACGATTGCAGTACAGTACATGCATCAATAAGTGGGGAAAAGGTAGTGCTTCACTTTAAGTACATTTTCACTTTACATACATGCTCCGGTCCCATTGCGTACGTTAATGCGGGATATGCCTGTACAGTGTGTGGGCTCACTTCCCTCCCCCCCCCCCCACTCTACACACAACTTTTTAGGTGAGCACGGTATAGGGCAGGGGTGAGCAAACTTTTTATGCCGAGTCCCTGTTATCATCCATGAAATTTCTCAGGCCCCCCCCTGCCTGATGTAATCAAAATCACATGAAAAAAAAAAACAACAACCTTTATGGAACGGTATACAATGTAAATACAAATATGTCTAAATACCTATTTCAACAGATCGCGCTTGCAAAATTAGGCTCATGTCCACGCTGCCGCTGAGAGTGGTGACATCACCAACTCTCAAAGCATGAGCACAGGGTGTCCTGCATAATTTTGCAAACACGAGCGGAGGTGTGTGTGTGTGTGTGTGTGTGTGTGTGTGTGTGTGTGCATTGACTGCTGCTGAGCACGCATCACAACCAACACAATCAAAACACACAATCAATCACAAAACACTCAATCACAGCCGACACAGACACAACACACACACATACTCACTAACACACAATCACAACACACACACCCAATCATAAGTCGCACACCTTCACCTTGGGGAGGAAGTACTACTGTAGGCATGCTCCTGTCCCCCATACTGCTGAAAACTGGGGCGGGTAACACAGGAGGAGGGGGATGACTGGGTGCAGGGAAGGAAAGCCCTGCCCCTGCAGCAAGGCCCCACCCCATCAGCAAGCAGCAGCATGGAGCTTTTGGCCGCCCATGCACAGCTCTGCTCGCCCCCAGGTTTCACCGCACGCTGCCTGCAACCCCCCCCCCCCCTAAATCTTGCGCACCGCTGCATTAACTCATTAGAAATGGCATTAAAGCAGCAGTTCAAGGTGCCAGATAAAAAACAAAAAAAATCTCCATTCAATATGTGCATCAATACAATCTGCACACTGACAAGTGATTAGCTAAGTTGCTGATCGATCTGTTCTCCTGTGATCGATCGGCGAAGATTCGGCTCGGGGTTTCACTAAATCAGTGCTGCAGAAGAGTACCCAAGATGCAAAGTTCTGTGTGGAAGATCATGTGACCAGGCAGGCACTAGATTCACTTGGTGCACGGCTAGAGAGGGCAAAAGGGGTGTGCCAGAGCCTGTCTCAGAAAAGAAAGGGGATGTGACTTTGTAAATGGTTGCTATAGAAACAAAAATGCTTGTTGCATTAGAATACATTAAAAAATGTTTTAAAAAATGGTACAAGTATTCTCCGTACAAAACTGATTTATTAAAAAAAAAAACACGCATGTAGGATATTGCTTGAACTGCAGCTTTGAGTTGAACTAAAACATAAAAAAAAACAGTCCTTGTCTAGTACTACAGAACTGATCTTTATTTTTAAAAAAATCATGTTTTGCTACTTTAAACTAATTCTCCTGCCATTGGCCAAACACAACCTCAAATGGTGATGTCTGAATCCATTTGCCTGTATATAGAAGTGTCTCTCTTTAAACTGGTCTATCTAAAATGATTTCTTTGGCCTGTGTGACTGCTGTTCTGTATGCATTGTATAAAGTACACGCTTTTCGGGATGGCTCCCCAAAAAGTCCCATTTAAATTAAGGCTTCCACGTAGAGCAATATATATTAATGCAGGAAAACACATTTGTGGTTGACATCTTCCTATTTTTTAGTCAGTGCTGTCTTTCCACCCCCATTCTTCTTCCGATGCCACGTTCTCTCTTCCCCAGTGTGCATGTTGCTCCTGTCATTCTCTCTTCCCCCCCGCCCCCCAAATCACAAGAGATTGGGTAAATATTGTAGAAACACTAAAGTATTGTAACGAGTGCTTACCACAATCAGGACGGGACCACGAGGCTGAGGTGGGGATGTTTGAATACACCGACCTCCAACCGCGAGACCGCATCCGGAGTGCAGAGTAAAGTCGTGTAGCTGGGTCAGGATAGGTGAGATCAGAATGGTCGTATATACTCGCCGTGGTCAGGAATTGGAGAAGTCGGATAGTCGTGTGGTGCTGGGATCCAGGAGTAGAGAAGGTAGAAGTCCAATAGCAAGCCGAGGTCACGGGTCAGAGGCGGAGGTCCAGATACAAGCCGAGGTCAAAACAGGAACAGGATACGCAAGACAAGACTGCAAGGTGTTTGAGGCAAACACAAGTACATAAACAAGATTTATGCTCTGCCAGTTAGTTTGAGGACAGGCTGAGTATTTAATGGTAAGGCAGCACACAGTGTAAGGTAACGAATGAAACCCGCCCCCTAGACATATGCAGTCCACTGATAGGCAGGGGTGGGGAGAAGTGCAGGTGAATAGAAATTGGAGATGGGGTTAACCCCTCGTGTGCCCATGGTAGTGCGGTACCTGCACGTGGCGCACCTTACTCATGACTTCACGGGGCGGAGCTGGAGTGAGTTCCGTGCGGTGTCCCCCCAGCCTAGTAGAGCGGCATACGGCAGCCGCTTTGTCACGGTGGCGGGGCTTAAGCATGGGACGTGCGGTGTCCCACAACCTAGTAATGAGGTGCGCATCACCCGTCCCGCCACGGGGTATGTCCCGGGAGCGGAGCCAATGGGCAATCCTTACAGTAATCCCCCCCCCCCCCCCATTCAGGGATGGCCTCCGGACTTCCCAGGGATGGTTTAGAGGGGCACTTGAGAACACTCTTCGGGGCCGAAACCCCTCCAATGAACCAGGTACTGGATGTTACCACGGGAGAGCCTGAAGTCCAAGACAGCCTGTACTTCGTACTCCTGCTGTCCCTCGACCAAGAGGGGTTCAGGCGGTGCCCCTGAAGACTGAGGGTTCTGTATGAAAGGTTTGAGAAGAGATGAATGGAACACAGAGGGGATTTTCATTGAGGCTGGCAACCGAAGGCGGTAGGCCACTGGGTTGACTGTTTCGATCACAGGAAATGGTCCAATATACCTGGGTGCCAATTTAGCTGTGGAAACCTTTTAAACGGATATTTATTGTAGACAGCCAAACCTTTTTGTCCCGGGTTGTACGCAGGTGTTTCGCGACTATGTCGGTCGGCCTGCCTTTTCTGCAGACTGTTTATATATAATTATTATTATTATTTTTTTTTAAACAGTCTCTGCAGAAAAGGCAGGCCGACCGACATAGTCGCGAAACACCTGCGTACAACCCGGGACAAAAAGATTTGGATGTCTACAATAAATATCCGTTTAAAAGGTTCCCACAGCTAAATTGGCACCCAGGTATATATGAGCTATGGCTAGAGATAGATAGATATATCTATCTAGCCTTAACTCTTATTCAGGCAACTGGTTATTTCAGTTTTCTTTACATTTGTCTTCAGTATATACGTAATTGTTGGCATAATGTTTTTTGTTTTTTTCTCCCCTAAATCAAAATCTGTCTCCTATCATTTTTTTTAGTTGGTACATGAATATGTTGTATTCAAGCTTAGGGGTGTTTTCTTTCCTCTGGCTTATCTCTTCGGTCACTGTTCTGCATTTATTGTACAGCCAGAGCAGCTTCTTCCATCTTTTATTGACTCTGTGATAAGGACAAGTTGAATAAGGGTTAAGCAAACACTTGATTACATGTTAATAACAAAGGTTTGACAGATATGTTAAGGAAAGGCAGTTAGACTGTTAAATGCTTGAAAACATATTTTCTGGCTAGTTGCAAAGAATTGTTTCCTAATTAAAAAAATATATATATTTGTTTAAACTTTCAGTTGGAGCCCCTGCATTATATATTATATTATATTTTAAATTATTCCAGCTTTTGGATGATTTTCAGATTGAAGGAGAGCTTTGGGGATTGCTGCTTTAATAGCAAGAACATAGAGAATTGTGAACTTTCTTTTCTCCCATTTCTTCTGGTTTCCAACTTATTAATAATGATAATAATAATAGCAGGTTCTTGTATAGCGCTGCTAGTTTTACATATCGATTTAGAGAAATTTCACAGGCATATGTTCCTGCCCCGTGGAGTTTACAATCTATGTTTTTGGTGCCTGAGGCACAAGGAGATAAAGTGACTTGCCCAAGGTCACAAGGAGCCTACACCAGGAATTGAACCAGGTTCCTCTGCGCCAGTCAGTATTTTTACTCACTGAGCCACTCCCTCTCCCATGATTTCATGATGTCTAAATAAATGTTATCCAATGTGATTCCTATCCAGCTGTAAATCCAGAAGTTCGTTCTTCATGTAACATTATACTTTTTTTGTTTTTTTGGTACAGATCATTATGTTCAATGGAGACCAAGTATTTGAAGGCCATGAACGACTGAAAAACAGAGTGCACTTTACTTCTTCTGATCCCAAAACTGGAGATGCATCAATAGAAATTATTAACTTACAATCATCAGACAGTGGTACATATCAATGCAGCGTGAAGAAGCTCCCTGGTAGGCTAAACAGCAAGATTGTGCTGGCGGTGTATGGTAAGTTGCCATTTATTTCACGTCCACAGACCTATAATATTAAAATATAACCTATGAACAGGTTTATTAGGTAACCTATTTGATTCAAATCACTATAATAATATATGTATATGTGTTTATCTTACCGTTTAAACCTGAAATTCAATCATGACTATATCTGATCAGGGCTAACTAAGCACGTTTGATTAACGCAAAATATTTACTAAAGTATTAACATAGTGCATAATATTTCATGGTAAAACCTTACATGCCCTCATGTACGGGAGCTGAAAGATTTGTTTATAATTTTCACTGCCAAGGCAGTTTTCCAGAATATTAAGATTTTGCAATAACCTTTTTCCTACAGTCCTGTGGTGTATCCTAGAAAGCCACATACGGTTTTATTTGGTGTTGGTCCCAAGTGAATATTTGATACAGTAATGACTGCAACAATTTCATTACCTTGGAAAAACGTATTGGCATTTTAAGATTCTTTGCCAGGCAGTTTGTAACATGGTTGTCAAAGTTGTGTGGATGAGCCACATTACACAACATATACTGTAACCCATAATTTTGTCCCTTGGACAAATGTTTGCATTTCCTTTGTTCACATGAGAAAGTGGAGAGACCCAAAGTAGCGTTTTGAGGTACGATTTTAAACTTAAACCAAAAAATCCCAGTGGTTAATGGAGGGATCGCGTGTGTGTGGTGTGAATTCTGAGAGACTGTCCTCATTAGGGCAATAAATGATAGCTTCTGGTCAACACAGAAAATCGCAGCCTTATTCTGTGAAGGCTGAAATTAGGTGAACAAAATATTGTAAGCATTATCGTGTGATATTGCAGAATTTGCAATTCTTACAGCTGCGGCGGATGCCTGTTTGCCAATAAAAATTGAGACAGTGTCGTCGTTGTATCCACCCCCCCCCGCCCCCCCCCCCCCTCAAGGCTGACATAGCAATTCTGCAATGTATATTCCACTATATTGATCTGAAATGTTGAACATGTGATTTCGGTTCTGCCGTTTAAAACTGAATGAACATTCATAACCGCTGCTTGATCTCTAGCGGGAGACCCTGCAGCCAGCCCTGCTCATAGAGTGGGATAAGTATAAACTGTTGCCATATTTTATTTTATCCCACTCCAGAGACACTATTTTTGAGGTCCTGCTTATGAAAGAACTGCACAATTGAGGTTACTAAAAGTTTTTCTGGGGACTTTAGAACTTTCTGGGCAACATCTAGCTTGGCTCTGGCACTTCATTTAGCACTGTTTGCTGCTATTATAATTTTTCATGTTATGCACTTTCGATTATTATTATTTTTTTTTTTTTTTTTTGTAATCTGCATGAGGTAACATTTACCTACATTACCTATTACATACTTGGCACAATTACCTTGATTACATTTTTGTAACATAAATATTCCCATTAATAATAAACTATTTTCAATTAGTGACTTCATATTTTGAATGCTTGGATTACTATTTAAAAAAAAAAAATTATTATGATAATGACCCCAGAAGTTTGGCCCCGACTGGAACTTAATAATATTTTTATGTTCCAGTCAGGGCCAGGTTTTTGTTTTTTCTTGCTTAGGAAGAACTACCCTATTTCTTTGGGGTTTTAATATACCCTGTTTTTTTTTTTTTTTAAACTTTGAGCGACCTCTTATTTAGGCTGATGCACTACTTTCTCATGTAATTACAGTAACTAAATGATGCACCCAGTCACAATTTACATTTTCGTTAAGTAGAGTGCCAGATGTATCCTGGGGTGTCACTCTGAACGTTCATACAAAGATATTGGATTTCTCCTTCCTGTGTCCGATTTTTAAAAGACACTTGGATTATTTGGCACCAGTGTAGGAGTGCACCTTTTGCCTCCCTTATTTTCCCCTTACAAATATAGGGATATCCTACATTAGCATGCATTGCCTTACCACATTTTTAATGGTAACCTCCTTTTTTGCAGATTGATAAGGTGCTTCTGGAATCTTCTTAAATACATGGTGTAAAAAACACCTATTTCATGAGGTTGATTTTTATTTTATTTTTTCACAAGACCCCCTCAAGAAAAATGTAACCCTCAAATGTGGAAATATCCGTGATTGAGAACTTTGGCCACTCTAGCCATGGTGCATATTTAGATGTAGGGATAACATTTTGTTTTTGAACATTTGTCACTCTGAATCCCCTCAACACCAAATAAATTGAATTGTGGGTGTTTTTTCACAATCTAAAGGTAAATTGCATTTGCAATCCCCAGATGAAGAGGGCGAGCAATGGGTGATCAGGGAGGGCAGTTATTCTGGTGGTGGTCTCGCCGCCTACCAATAAGGGTTTTTTTTTTTTTTTTTTAAATGAACTACAGAGCAAGATGAGGTAGTCTCCTTAGTGTTTCCTTTTCTTTAGTGATCAGTTATGGTCCTCAGGCATCCTTGGTCATTTTAAGGAGCCAATGCAACTGGTTGGTTCAAGATTTAAAGCCCTACTTGGCTGACCTAGGTGCCAGTCCTTGGTACATTTAGAAACGTCCTCAGGGCAGTGTTAAAGGTTTTTTATTTTAATGGTTTGCCCTTGTCTTGCAGTTAAGCCAGCAAAAACAAGATGCTACGTTGAAGGAGCGCAGGAAATTGGGAAGGACCTCAGTCTGAAATGTGAATCAAAAGAAGGCACTATCCCTCTCCTATACACCTGGGGAAAGCTCACTGGCAAAGAGCAGCTTCCACCAACTTCATCGTTTGGTACAGATTGTATAATATTTGTTACTTTAATGCTTGGTTTGAAGTTAATGCAGTAAAATAAAAACTGATCACTTTATAATCAGCTATACACTTGGTGCACAAAATGTAACTTTTATTAAGGGTACAGATGTTGCACAATTGCCAGAGTGCATTTGTAACTACTCCTTTTTTTTTTTTTTTTTAATACCGCATAGATACAAATACTGGTGTTCTCTCTGTGAAAAATGCTTCTCAAGAGTACAGTGGCACCTACAGATGTATATCGCAAAACAGGGTCGGTACTGATGAATGCCTCGTCATGCTGAATGTAGCTCCCCGTGAGTATTTGTTCTGCTTTTCCTGTTTTTGCTTGCTTGTTTAGCTGGGTTTACCTCCCTTATTGGTCAATGGAGCACACTGTACAATTGCATCAAAGTCCCGGGAACTGTAAACCTTTATTCTGAATGTTTGGGTAGGCCAGAAGTAGCCAATTTCTTAAGTATTATTTGGTTGATAATAGAAATATTTATGTAAACTACAGTAATTTGTTCAATATAGAAGACATTGCGTAAACAATAGTTCCGCCTATTTGTTCTTTCCAGATTTTGTAAAACATGCAGCTTTTTTCAATTGTAATTTCTCATACATTGGCATTACGGTGTAATTTCAGTATTTTTTTCACTTTAGCACCCCCACACATCTTGTAAATCCTTATCCTAGGTTTTATTTTTATTTTTTACAAATTGCTACAATAAGATCCAACTAGTTTATCCAGCCAATAATGACATGGTTGATATCATTTTTTTTTTTTTTTTTTAAATCGATCATTTAGAGGTGTGGACGTAAAATAAATACATTTTCTCAAATCTTACAAATATAACCAACAAGCCATTAAACTTGAAAATAAACTGTTGGAATATTTTAAATTGTCAACAAAATGTGCCAGAGAGACCTTAAATGCACTGCAGATATAAGGGAACCACCATAGATTTGCATCTGTATACCAGTGCACCTATGAAACGTTTCTTCCAAAAACTATTGTCAAAAATTTAAGTGCCTAACAAACAACGTAGTGCGAGTGATTGATTGGTCCAGTCCTCGCAAAGTCAGGGCATTGTGACGTCTCATAAGTTTATAATAAACCTTCTGCGTAATACGTTGGCGATGGAACTATGGCAGAGCTTATGCCACTTTCAGTAAGAAATAAGGTATGGAACTAAAATGTAATAAAAATAAACTCTATTTCATTCTTTTTGTAGCTTCAAATATAGCTGGAAAAGTTGCTGGTGCAATCATAGGAACTCTTCTAGGTCTTGCAGTCTTGGGACTAGTGATCTTTTGTTGCTGCAAAAAACAAAAAGAGAAGAAATATGAGCAAGAAGTGCAACATGAGATCAAGTAAGAACCTTTTTTCCTATAATCAAAGATTCAGTGTTGGTTAATCTTAATCGCATAAAACTGTAAACTATCTACCTTGGTGTGGAGATAGTAATTATTATTTTTTTTAAATTATATAAATACAACAAAATCCTGGGCAAGATGCTGTGGGATTGCACCTTATCGTGAGTTAGGCTAAGGCCCCGCTCCCTCAGTCAGTGCACCCGCACTGCATGCAGGCAGCGCGCTGAGAGGCAATTGACCGCTACCTGTGGTCTGTAGGGAGCGGGGGGGTGGGGGGGAGTGGGGCGTGATTTGAACGGAGGGCTCTCGTGCTGTCATACCCCCCCCTGTCGGTCCCTCTCTCACTCCCGGAACCCCTCGCACTCTGAAGCCACACACAGAGGGAAGTACACACACCGGCACTCGCACACTCACACACAGGCACTCCTACACACAAAGGCAAATACACACAGGGGGGGGGGGGATTGGAGCAGGGGGGGAATCGGAAGGGGGATCGAAGCGGAAGGGGGAAATAGGATTGGCTGCTGGGATCTAATCCGTGATTGGTTCCCTTGCGTGTCACGTGACGCGACACTCGCCGAAACCACAAGCTTGTAGCTCCGGCTGGCTGACGTGTCACAGCACGAAGTCAGCCACGCTGGAAGGAGCCAGCGGGGACATCCAGAACGGAGACTAGGAGCTGGTGGCCCGCGGCCGCGCGCCGCCGGCCGCAGCGAGACCAAAGCCGTACACATTTTGCCATGGGGTGTCTTTTGAGTGCCCTAAGATGGGTGCGGTGGAGGAGGCCCATGTCAGAAGTGGCACCGTAGAGGTGTTCTACTGATGCCCCATAGGGGAGTTTGCGACACCTGCTCTGAGCAGAAACCACAATTGGAAGGCGAGGTGGTCCTCCGTTCCTAGTGTAGGGGCAGATTGTGGTCATGTGATCACTTAGGGATCACATCCTGCAAGGTCATGGGCCATGCTCCATACCTTCTGGCACCAAAAGGGTAACTTTCTTAGTGGAGGTCCTTTACAAACCAATTAGAATTCCTAATTTGTAACAAACACTAGACGTTTACTTTATTTAGTAGTACTCCAGTTTTGTGTGATGTCATGGTTTTCAAAAAGATTATGCACAAGCAACTCCCCTCAACCCACCACACCGCCTGTAGCTTTACTGGCTCTTTGATATAGAGAGGTTGGGCTTGAGATAGAGGAAATAATTTCTGAATAAACGCTGAGTGGCCAGGAGAAATTATGCCTAATTTCCAAGGTGAGACAAATCTTGGCTGTAAGCATAGTTCTTTTGGTTTTAAGGAATTTAACTCTTAAATATTTTTTTGTGAACCGAGTTATAGCAAATTTTAAACCACTTACCTTCATGAAATTTTTGCTTACCCTGTGTATTTGGAAAATACGAAGATAGAAACAGTTAATAGAGTACTCCTACTTTCTAATAAAACATTCTAACCCTTTGCATTGTATTCTACAGAGAGGATGTTGCTCCACCTAAAAGCCGCAGTTCAACTGCTCGCAGTTACATTGGGAGCAATCATTCCTCCTTGGGCTCTTTGTCTCCTTCAAACATGGAAGGGTATTCCAAGTCTCGGTACAATCCGGTTCCAAGTGATGAGCATGAACGCCCCTCAAGCCAAGCACCAAACTTCATACCACCCAAGGTAGCTGGTCCAAATCTAAGTAGAATGGGAGCTATTGCTGTCATGATTCCAGCACAAAACAAGGATGGCTCAATTGTGTAAAATTTGCTCAAATGTTCATCTAAGGTCTCCCTGTGTGTGTGTGTGTGTGTGTGTGTGTGTGTGTGTGTGTGTGTGTGTGTGTGTGTGTGTGTGTTTCCCTTCTCCTTTCTTCCCTTAAGTATGAATGCTGAAATTGTCCTTTTTGAGACAAGTCGGCTTCATTATTTGCAGATGCTACTGGATACACACAGCAGATCCTGCTTTGCAGTTCTGTTTTGGTTTTTTTCCCACTCATTTCAAATAACGAAGATTGAAAATTGAATTAATTAATCAGAACTCGAATACCTCTGATAACTAAAAAAAATGTGTATGAGCAGTTAATATTTCAGAAAAACATTTAAAATATTTTGATCTTGAGGTTTGTGATACTATTGGATCAGTGTGAATAATGAAAAACGCACCCTAACATTTCCATAAGGGATTAATGTGACATTGGAATCTCATGTACACCTATAAATAACTGTCCTGTGAGGAATGGTAGTGTACAAAGGCAAATGTTTCTAGAATTGATGCCTCTATTAATAGTCTGTTCTAGAACATTTTATTGTATAGATGTGTTCAGAAGGGTAACTGATGCTTTAGCCATATAATGTACAACCAAAATGTTTTGTTTATTATTTTTGCTGCAGTGCTAGTTTTGAGTTGGTAGGTGTGTACTGGCTTTTGCATGGGCCTCATGCACTGGTTTCCTGGGAAGTAACGATCTATTGTGACGAAGCATGCAGTTACTGTACCTTATAAGAAGCAAGTGTTGCTAACCCATCAACCTAATTTACATATGTACAAAAATACAGTAATATCAGTTTACACACGCACCTTGCAGTCTCGTCCTCCTTGTCTTTCTACATGTCGTCTTGCTGGATGGAGGTACACTGGTCTCATTGAGAAGCATTCAAATAACTCCACACTAATGTAAGTGTGCCCTTATGACACTTCCTACAAACTGTTGTGACACTGATCTTGTATGACAAAGATACCAGAGTTCACTAGTGAAGGGTTGTCCTAAAACCATGTACTGTACGTGCCACTGTAGAAATGCCAGGCTTTTCCATTGCTAAATTATCTTTTGCTGCAGCATATTGATGGGGAAAGTGTGTGGCAATTAAAATTCTGATGTTGATGTCTTGTGTGTAGGGGAACTTATGTTTCCGAATCTGTGCCTTTTTTAAAACACATCTTACACAGGAATGTATCTTTATAACCAACTGTGTGCCTACATTTCTCTGAGGAAGGTGCTTTAAATATGAAGGCACTGTCTTCAAAATGTGTGTTTTTTTTGTTTTTTGTTTTTTAATCTTTCATCCCTTTCTAAATATTTTCTTTGTCAAAGCCATTCTCATACTCGTGGAAACATGAAATAACAGATAAACTTTTTGAAGTGACTTTGTATCCTTTCTCTGCGATTACGCAGAATAGCAAATACAGACACTCCTAATGAATAAAGAATTAGCCAGACAAAAACACAACTCTAAATGTCTGCATAATGTGCCAGAGTATGATGGTGGCTTCACTGTGTATTGCTTTACTCTTTATGAGTTTGACATTATTTATCCACCGTTTGAGGTAATTTGTAATGAATTAGCAGTATTTTAAAATGTTAGTCTTTTTGAAGGAATGTCAAACTTGTAAATTTGTAAAATATGTCCAATAACCTACTGTGGGAGGTTTGTTTTCTGTAACTAACCTTTTTTGTAGATTCAGATGAGACCAAATATGCTGGTTACTCTTGTTACAAATCCTTTTTAGTGCTCCAATTGTAAATTGTTTTGGATGCTTTAAAAATAAAGTTGACATAAACTTTTGGCCCTTTAATTAATTGCTTGTTAATCTCCTACAGTCAATATGTAAATACAATGAATTTATTTATCGTTTAAAACTCTTAAGTGTACAGTATGTGGGTAGTGATAATGGCAATTGTGACATGCATTTCAAACACCAACTATACATAGATTTCATTACAATTCAATTAAATGAACTTGAATATATCTTTGTAGTACAATCACTTTTTAAAAAAAAAACATTGTAATGAATAGGCCTTCATAAAATATAACATTTCCTACTGGTCATTCTGTTCAAACATGCACAAAGCTTACATTTTTATAGCTTTCCTAACCAATCTGATTAACACGTTTAATTTTCTTAACTTACACAAAGGGCTTTCTGACTTGTAATATTTTTTTTGTAGTTGTGTAATTTCTGTACTTTTGAAAATAAAAAAAAAATAGTGAAAACCAGATTTGTCTGTTTCAGCCTTTTTTTCTAACTGGAGCCTGGTATTTCTGACTTTTCTATGAAAATTGTTAAACACTAACCAAACTTTATACTGTTTCTCATGTTGGGTTCACCACTTTGAAAAATCAATTTACATGATTTCTTTTCATGAACAATCAGAGCAATAAATAAAAACCTTTTTTGTTTTTGCACATTTTATTTAATTGATTTTCACTGAGCAAAAATAATTCAAGTATTTGGACAAAGGTGAAAAAGGAAAATGTGACAATACCACAAATTAGGTTTATTTTTCTTTATTTAAAATCAAGGTGTTACTTGTTTCTGTGTGTGAATAAATTCACTAGTATTCATTATTTACATACTGCTGCTTTTAACACACTTCCCCAGATAATTTGTTGCCAATATTCCCAGCAGTTTGAGCTGCAAACTGTAAAAATAGATACGGTTATCGTAGGAATACATTGAAGCCGCGTTACACTGACTGAAGGATTGATTGAGATTGAAAGCCGCTATTTGGTGAACCCAGGGAAGCAGGATCTTTGCTGATCCATTTTATGGGAGACCAAATCGATCTGCAGCTTAGGTAATTGGTTTTCAAAAAATGTAATTAAAGGCTGCATATATTTAAAAAAAAATAATAAGTGTGTGTGTATTGCTTCTAATTTATTGGTATTGTAGACATACAAAGTTCAAATATGGCGTGTCCTAATAATAAATGATTCCATGGATCTAGGCTACAAACTTAGGGCAATGACCTCCCAAAAGTAGTATTTTCAGAAATTACCAGTGCCATGCGCTATCTCCAGAATTTAGTTGGAGCTTGAAGTTTAATTCATGTCTTAGGCTGCGCTTTATAGTGATAGCGACGCGACGTTGCGTCAAAACAAATGCATTTTCGCTGTCGCTTATAGTGGACGAGACAGCCGGTGCTACCAAAAATCTGGTAGTCAGTGGTATTTGATTTTTGAAGAGATGGTCTCCACATGTGATCACGGAGCTTCTCCGCCCGTCTGCCTTCCCCCTTGCTGACGTCCCCGGCCTTGTAGCCAGCGACGTCTCCCAAACATTAATTATATATTCGCAGCAAATGAGAGAGTTGGGAAGATTAGAAGATACAAACTCTTCTATGTCTATGTTAAACTGTTTAGAAGCCCTATTTATAAGGGAAGATGTTTACGAAGGGGGTGCTGAAAATGTAGACTGTATATAAATTAGCAGTGGGGGTAAAAGTACAGAAAAAACCTTTTAGGGATATGCTGTAAATACGTCACATATCCGAGATTAGAGAAGCCAACATACTTTTACAAATGCAGAAGGTGTCAAAACTACAGTGACCCACAATCATCCAATATGTTTTTAATAATGGGTGATCTTTAATTATCTGAACCATGGAATGGAGCAATTGAATTAGCAGTATAATTAAAGAACTTTTGGGTGTGCATAAAGATTATTTATTACATGATCCAAATTATTGAGGAACCAACCAGGGGGAGACGCATTATTGAATTTGGTAATATGAAAACATTGTAGAAGTAATAACAAATATTAGCATTGGGGTACATTTTGGGAGACCATGGTCCCCATTTAAAATTCTAAAGAAACATGGGTTAAAAATAAATAAATTACAATCTTAGACAAGGAAACAAGTCTAAACCAAGGTGGCTAACAAACATGAATGGAAATGCTGATCAGGCATTTAGATACACAAAGTGTTCTTAAGACGCTATGGTCCATAATAACCAAACCCTTACATTTAATAGTGAATGACTCATGGCCACACACTAGGTACATCAAGATTGGCGTAAAGCTGATGTGGTGACTATAATTAACAATGGAGCTAGATCACTACCCGGAAATTGGACTTATAAGACTAACGGCAATAGTGGGGAAACTGCTTTTAAGTATGGGATAATATTCAGGAACCCCTGATGGACAACAAAATTAATAGGAATGGCATGGATTTATGAAGGGTAGTACATGCCAAACTTACATTTGTTTATTTGAGGAGGTAAGTAGGAATTTAGAGCAGGGTAATGCAGTTGATGTGGTCTACTTGGATTTTGCAGAGGCATTTTGATAGTGCTGCACAAGGTTGGTGTATAAAATAAAGGAAATTGGTCTGGGTAAAAATATTTGCACCTGTATTGAAAACTTGTTGAAGGCTAGACAGAGTTAACAAATGGAATCTTTCCAGGTTGGGCTAAATTTGTACCTCAAGGATCAGTTCTGGGACCCCTGCTTTTTAACTTGTTTATTAATGACTGTTGGTGAGTTAATGACTGATGGTTGGTATAGAGGGCAAAGTCACCATCTTTGCTGATGACACTAAATTGTGTAAGGTAGTAAAATCAGAGCAGGGTATAATTTACTCTCCAGAAGGACTTGTATAGACTGTTAACTTGGGCAGGTAAATGGCAGGTGAGGTTTAATACAGATAAATGTAGGGTTATGCTTTTGGGAAACCAGAATAAGCAGGCTATTTACAGATTAAATGGGGCAAATAGGATCTTATCTTGCATTAAACGGGGAATGGATGAAAGGGAAATAAGCATAATTATGCCCCTCCATAAAGACCACTCCTTGAATATGGAGTACAGTTTTGGGCACCATTCTATAAGAAAGACGAGATGTAATTTGGAAAAGTGCACAGAAGAGACAATAAAGGGGATGAAAAATATGACTTATGAGGACAGGCTAGCAAATTTTAGATTTGTTTACATTAGAAAAGAGGCACCCTAAGAGGGGATATAACTATATATACAAATATAGTCGGGGTTCAAAAGAACTATTCATCCCAAGGGCATTACAAATGATACCGGGTCATCCCTTTAAGGTTGGAGGAAGGCAATTCCACCAGCAACAAAGGAGAGGGTTCTTCAGGGCAGTTAAATGTGGAATTCATTACCCACAGAGACACTCATGGCACATACAATAGATATCTTCAACAAAAAAAGTTGGACTTTTTTTTTTTTTAATATGGAAAGATATACCAAAAAAAGTAAACATGGGAAGGATGTTGATCCAGGGAGAAATCTGGATTGCCATTATTAGTCAGGAAGAATATTTTATTTTTTTTCCCCTTCTGAGATCATTGGATAATGTTTGACTGGGGGTTGTTTTTTTTTTTTTTTGTCTGCCTTCCCCATTATCAATGTATAACAATTGTCTCACACTGAATGACCTTAAGTTTTAGCTTTGACTTGCACAATAATGGGCTATCACAAGATACAATTATCTGCAGTGAGCTAATGTTATGCAGTCTGCTCTGGACAAAGATGTCTCATACAATCTAATTGTAGTTGAATAAAGGATAATTTGGTTTTGTACAACTACAGCATATAAAAAAATGTGAGTTTAATGTTTTTGCTATAAAATAACCTACCCTGCTTTGTTTTGCGTATAATGCAATCTGTCTTCGATATCAATAGCAGCATGTAAAAGCATTACAATAGTTGAATTAATGGATAATTCATAATGTGAATGTTCTAAAATCTAGTTATACAGATATAAGTTGACAATGTTCATAATTGTATGACACTACCGATTTGTTCTTTTACAATGATTCCACATATTGTATATACAAAAACGGAGTATATATATGTATATGTGTATATATACACTTCAATAAAGTGCATCTAGATCTATACTTTTTTATTTATTTTTTCCTTACAAATGTTAAAAGCCATTTGGCTCCATGTTTGTTTATAAGAAATATTTTTTGAATGTCTGTGGGGTGGAAACCCCAAACATTCATGTAATCACAACTTTTTTTGTTTTCTGCAGTTTTTAAATCCGCTCTTTTATGTATGTAAAAAATGTATTATCCCTGGGGGTGTCCAAGCCATCCCTGTTCCATGGCTGCAGACGCTCTCCGATTTCATTATTAAGTATCATTTATTATACATTGGTTTTTACCATCACTAACCACTTGGTTAGTTTATGGTTGTGTAAATTTAAGTTAGATTGTAGTAGCGCACTTCCCCCTCCTCCTTTTTTTCACTTTTATGTATGTGGAGTTTTTTTTTGTTTGTTTTGTTTCCTCGTGCACACAAATGGGGGAGTTGGCACCTTCTACTTTGGGGTAAGACCACCCTACCAACTTAGAGACCTCTGAGACTAGCACTTTAGTTATTTTTGGTTCAACCTACCCCACTGTTGCCTCATTGATGTCCTTTTTTCAGGCAGCTCACACAGCTGCCATGCCCCCGGTTAGGTGCCGCCAGGGGGGACCGGGCTCAGCAGGATTCCCCTGCTAGTGGGGAACTCGCGACATGGCCGCCCGCGCCAACGAGCGCAGCGGGACCGAGGCCTTATCAGAGGCTGGGGAGTCACTGGGCTCTGTTGGGATAGATATTTGAAAGTAAAGGTTGCAGAAGGGAGGTATGAAATACTGGGTGTATTTTCCAAAACGCAGGTAATTGAAAACTGTAGGCTACAGGATTACTCCTCTTAATAGAAAAGGGACCGAAAAATTTGGGAGCGAACTTCCTTGGGGAATTTCTCACAGGTAAATCCTTAATGGAAAGCCACAAGTTGTTGCCCAGTTTGTACGGGCCTCTGATGACAATCAGCAAATTCTTATCTAGTTTGTGCTTGGTTCAATTGTACCAACAATCCCTGATCTCCCTGCAGTGCAGCCAAAAGGAAGCATTTTAGGATGATAGGTGGGGTAACAAAATATAGATTATAATCAGTCATAAAGTTGTTCTAAGCAAATGTAGCCGTAGGTAAAATAAAAGTAGTCTAGTCGGATTGGTATGTATTTGTAAAACAGAGGCGATACTGTTATGTCTGATACATATGCTCAGTCTGCCCATTGGACTGAGGGTGGTATCCAGAAGATCAAGCTTGCTGAATCTGTAGCAGTTGACACATCTTGGATCAAAACTGGGGAAAATATCCTTTATCGGTAATGAGAGAATAGGTGTGTGCTCCAGAGTGTAATTTTTTTTTTATAAATAATGTCATTTTAAAAAGTGCAAGCTGAGGTGTACACCCTCAAACACCTCCCTCACCTTAAATGGCAATGATACCAGATCAAGGAATTCTCTGAGCAGCCACAGTCCCAGAGTGCAAGGCTAAGCAAAGTCTCTCTGTCTCATGCAGTGCTTTGCCAGTGTCCGCAGCAACAACTCTGCCCTCTGCTCAGCTTGCCAGGTGCCACCGCAGACGTCAACGTAATAACAGGAATGAACGTAACCCAACGCGGTTTGTCGCACAACACGTCACTTCTTTAGGGCGATGACCTAATCTGATTCAGTGTTTAAAAAAACATCCTGGTTGCTTGGCAACAGCTGCAGGGCACCACCAGGCAATTAATAGAAATAGGTGCTAGAACAAAACAGTGCTTTCCTATCACCTTGACTGAAACACAGCTAATTGCATAGGTCTAAACATGCGAGGTGCAATTGACACATAACTAGATTGAATTGACAATACTGCTTCTACAATAATATGACAATAACAGAGCTGTACATGAAAAATAAAATTAATGGAAAAGTAATAGCACACAGCCTAGAACAGTATAAAAGATCAAATCAAAACTTTCAAATCTAAAAACAGCTATTCGATGATGAGACTAAAAAAAAAAAAAAAAAAAAAAATGTACACGTCGCCATATCTATACATTCTAGATATTCATTATACCAGAATGCTGGAGTTAATACATTCATTGAAGGCATCAAGGGAAAGAGTACCTAAACTATATATCCAATGGGATTCTCTCATATAGGGGAAGTTGAACCTATAACATCTCAAGGTGGTGGAGGGGGATATGAGCAAGTCCCATAACCTTCAAGTGTTTGGGGGTCCCTATTGTGACAAGGTATAAAGTGTCTGTGGACACCGATGTGATGCAATTGATTATGCTTGGTCTAAGCTCAGGAAATGTTGTACAAAGGGGATGTTTGGTCTGTCCAATGTACTGGTAAACACGTGCAAAATAGCATGTAAACAACGTAAGTGGTGAGGCAGTCACTATGACCTTTAACAAAAATATGTTTTCTTTTAGAAAAGGAAGTAAACAAATCTGTAGAACAAGATAATTACACATTGTACATCTGTTCCTAATACACTTGAAATTCCCAGGGAATCACAGTTCTTTCATAGAGGAGTGAGCTCTCTCCAAATCTTTTAAGTTTACTCTGTGCTAACAGGTTTTTAATATTTGTGTCCTTTTTAAACACAATGGAGTCTGATTGCGTCAGTTCTCGACCAAGATGTGGGTCACATAATAACACGCTCCAATGTCTATTTAAAATATTTGGCATCTTATCAGCAGATTGGTTATATGTGGTAATAAATTTTGGAGGCCCCTGATTTCCATTAGTTACCATACTATTCGTGTTTAAAGCAGACTCCGCGTCCTTATTTTTCACTTTACTCCTCATTTTAGAACTATGCAGCAGAGACTATTCGAGGATTTAACCTTTTGAAGAGAATCATCAATCCATTTTGTGTTATATCCCTTAACCAAAAACCTAGCAATTAGAATCTTTGTTTATCAAAACCACTCGGTAGAACCGTTTCTACTCAGCCTATTACATAATAAGCACCAAGGAAACGTAAAAGATTTGAAGGGCGTTCACTCCTCTATGAAAGAACTGGGATTCCCTGGGAATTTCAAGTGTACGAGGTGTAATTATCTTGTGCTACAGAATTCCTTTACATCCTTTTCTAAAGGAAAATGTCTTCTTGTTAAAGGTCATAGTGTCTGCTTCACCACTTATGTTATTTATATGCTATTTTGCACGTGTTTACCAGTACATTGAACGGACCAGACATTCCCTTGGTATAAGATTTCTTGAACAAAGACGAAGTATAATCAATCAGCACTTCAGTTTCCCCAGACACTTTATATCTTGTCACAATAGGGACCCCAAACACTTGAAGGTTATGGGACTTGAACATATCCCGCACACACCTTGGGAGGTGATAGGTTCAAGTACCTCTACATGAGAGCATCCCTTTGGACTTATAGTTTAGGTCAGTGGTTTCCAACTTTTTTTTTTTGGTAAGGAACTTGAAGTGAAATTCTGAGGAACCCCCAACCATGTCTAATAGCAGCTCTATGATAAGATGCATTGTAAATTCTTCAGTATTTGATACAGTTTTCAAATGACCAGAAAATTGCAGGGAACCCTTTAGGGATGGCCGGGGAACCCATGGGTTCCTAGGAACCCTGGTTGAAAAACACTGGTTTGGGTACTATTTGCCCAGAGGACCTCAATAAATGTATTGACACCAGCATTCTGGTATAATTAATGTCTAGAATTTATAGATATGGCTAAATCTACATACGTGTTTTTTAATACATATGCACATTTTTCTGGTTTAAATTTTTTGGGTCTATCATCAGTTTTGTTTTTTGTTTTTTTGTAGATTTTAACTTTTTGATTTGATTTTTTTTTTACTGAATGTTATATATTTCTTTTCTATTAATTATATTCTTTTTTTTATCATGTATTTTCCATGTACAGATCTGTCATTTTTTTAATATGTTATATTCTATATGAAGTATTGTCTATTCAATCTTTTGTGTCCTTTGCACCTCTCCTGTTTAGACCAATGTAATTATCTGTGTTTCAATCAAGGTGACAGCAATTATATTTCACTATTTTGATCTAACACCTATTTTTATGCATTGCCTGGTAGTGCCCTGCGGCTGTTGCCGGTAAACCAGGGGGTATTTAATTTAATAGAGAACTGGATAATAAAGATTATCCCTTAGGTGCATCAGAGTCCATGAAAGAGTCGCTGCCAGAATAGTGTTATAGTGATGAGGAAACTTGTGAAAGCAGCTGGCCCAGCATAGGGCACAAAATGTTGCTTAACTCACGGTTGTGGGGAGTAGTGAAGTGTGGATCTTTTCCTCAGCGTCTCTGGCCGTGGCGTTGCACCGCCAACCCCACCGCAGCTGGAAGTCTGGTGGGGCGGTCACGCGACTGGTGGTGTCCTCCTCACTGTATGATGAGAGCGGGCCGTGAAGTTCCACGCCAGCTGAGCTTCTAGTCCTGGCAGTGAAGCCGTTAGCTCCGGCGTGCAGGCAGCATGCTGTAGGGTGGTCACGTGACCGGCAGCTCTCCCCTCCGTGGGCGGCGACTCCGCGGCGTGCAGTCCAGCAGACAAAACTGTATGAAGTCCTCCAGCAGCAGCAGGAGAAATCGCGGAGCACAGCCAAATAAACAGGACAGGGTAAACGTGGGTGGTGACTTCAAGAAGGTTTATTGAACAGACAGGTACAGCTGCAGGATCATCTAACGCGTTTCAGCCCGGGGGCCTTTGTCAAAGAATTTAATTTAAATTTACAATTAATAGGATTAGATAATCCCCTGTGTTGTGTAACGAAACGCGTCAGGTTACGTTCATTCACATCACGTTAACGGAGGTCTGCGAGGGCGAGTGGCAAGCTGAGTGGAAGTCCGAGTTGTTGCAGACGGTGGCAAAGCACTGCATGAGACGGATAGACTTTGCTTGCACTCTGGGACTGCGGCTGCTCAGATAGTTCCAAAATCCGGTATCATTGCCATTTGAGCGGATTGAGGCGCTTGAGTGTACATCTCAGCTTGCACATTTTAAAATAACATTATTTGTACATTTGTAAGCTCTGGAGCACACCTCTGTCTATCTCTGTCTCTGTGTCTCTCTCTGTCTCTCTCTGTCTCTGTGTCTCTCTCAAAAAAAGTGTATTAGAATCAAGATATAAAAAAATGTAGTTAGTGCACTTCTGTTTATAGTGAAAGATGATGTTCTCTATTGAAAAAAAGTGCAGCATAAACAAAGTAACAAAAAAAAAATCCCTCTCAATCCCTAAAACCAAGAAATGGGTTCCTTTACACAAGTAGTTTTCTCCAAAAAAAAAGGGAGTATAGCATGGCACCAAAAATGAAAGAGAAACACAGAAAACCAATGGCCAATATCTTCAGGAACATATATCTACTCGCATTTTTTTGAAATCCCAAACTCTGGCAATTCCTCTGTGTACATGTCTGAAAGGTGAATTTAGTCTTGGGACACACAGAGAGCCGCAATAGTATAGATGGTATAAACACATTTATATCTTTAAAATCTCAAGAGTGCATACTCGCAGTTGGTACATTCTTTAAAACACTTAGAAAAGCAGTGTCAAGCAGAGTGGGACTTCCTGAGTCTACGACCCACCGCAATCTCACAGTCTATGGGAATGCTGGAGTCTCACGTGACCATCCCATCTGTGCTTCCGGTAAACGCCGCCCGGAAAAGAGGCGGTGAGATCGTGGTGGGTCTACGACTCCGATATCACAGATCTACGTTCCTGATGACATTGTGCCATTGGTTTTCTGTGTTTCATTGATATATTCGGGGCCAACCCACGCTCACCTTCTTTGGAGAAAACTATAAGTAGTAGTGCTACTGAAACTCCAGTAAATACAGACAAGGCTGGCGAACAATGATGCAGCTTCCACGCAGAAGTGATTTGAAACAAATATGGAAGGTATTAAAATTCAATGGTACAGTACAAGGGGCAAATATAGGCATTGGTGGTGGTGCAAACCAACATAGAAAAGCAAAAACTATCTTACAAAATATAATCAAATGTTCAACACTAAGTGCAAAAACACATACCAAATTATTCCAAAAAAGGAAGAGGGAGGGTAACCCTAAAACAGTCTCCTTTGAACACCCTTTCTTTGCTTGTATTTTACTTATCTGTGGTTTGCATTTCTATAACATTTTGTATGTGTTTCTACGAATACAGAGCTGTTTGACTTTTAGAAGATAGAAGACTTGGAGAACCGGAACATGGAAAGCACTGCTCCAATAGCAAAAAAACAGGGATCCAGACAGGAAAAGTCGATGACAGGTAATTTATTTACAAACTGGAACCACTAACAAAATTCTTTGAAAAAGCGCCCTGTACGTGAATCATGTCACAGGACTATCTGTGTGCAACTCAATGTTGCTAGTGGTTCAGGTTTGTGAATAAATTACCTATCATCAACTTTTCCTGTCTGGATCCCTGTTTTTTGCTATTGTAGCAGTGCTTTCCATGTTCCTGTTCTCCGGGTCTTCTATTGCATTGTGGAGATCGCACGGTCACGGAGGTCGGAATATACGCACCCAGGTCGGGTGAAGTGAGTAGCTTATGGCCATTGTGGCAATTATTTATTCATTCATTGACTTTGTTCTATCTGTTTGGGGTTATCACTGGCAGTGATTATAGAGGGAGTGGTTGCTCGGGCCCCCTGAGTCTTCACTGGACTGCATCCCAATTTGCTTATATACCCCCCTCCTCCCCTTTCAATGCTCAGTGTTTGCTGTATAACCTTGTTTTTTCTGGATCATTGCCAGACTGAATATATAGTACATTACAGGGAACACGTCACAAGATTTCCATATATAAAATTGACCCACCTCTCACCCGTACCTATCCTTCATTAGTCCCAAATCACTGAATATATGGGCATTACATTGTGATCAGTGATACTGGGATTCTGCTTCAGCTGTGCAGAACTAGCTTGGGATTTTTTAGTCTCGACTTTTCAATTTACTGTTTGACTTATCAGTGTGCAGACTTGGGTTTGCCCCCCTTCTTTATGCATGCACAGGGGGTAACATTTATCATTCAAGTGAATGGCCTGAAAGGCGTCTTCCAGCACCAGAAATTGTCTGATGGAAAAGCACTACTTTGTAAATATAGGGCACGCAATATGGTTAAAAGAACAGGCTCAGTACTTTATCATAGGTGGGCTCAGTACTTTATCATGAACCCGTTGGTTTCTTTTGTTTTACTCCAGCTTTAAATTGACTCATTGTAAATACCATTGCCAACAATTGTTTATAGAATAATTCTTGTACGTTGTAATGAACATCCTTATGCGAATAATGAACTGTTTTTTTTGTAAGTATGATTGGAAAAATTACAGGAACTAATTGGTATGCAATAACTCTTGTATGTTATAACTAACATCCTTTTTTTTCTTACTTCATTCAAGTATCACGGCATAACGGTGGTTTAAACATCAGGAAACAACCAACGTGAGATGCAGCTACAATGAAGTCATGAATTATGATGCCTTTTAAACAATGTGTTATCGAGAGGTTTTCAACACACTGTGATTTTTTTTTTTTTAAATAGCAACCAAACCCCTGTTTATTTAGCCTCTTCAATGGTGAGATTGAAAGTATCAATGCTTGTATGATTTCTCTTAAAGGAGTTGCGCATGTAATGGATTCAATCTTTATAGTAAATGAAATGCTGCCAACTTTGTATGCTTTACAAGTTCGATTCGATTAAAGCAAACAGAATACATTCCTCCCCAAATTTTAATGTCCTCTAATATAGAGGATAGCAAAACCGGAACACTTTAAGATAATCGGTGAAGAATCAGCATTTGTTGTCCACATGAATTGCAATAAACATTGGAGGTAAATATAAATTGTTCAAATGTTATAAAGAATCTCTGATCACATACAGATTATTATGGTACAATTAACCTAACAAAAACAGATATTCAACCTCTAAATAGGATTTATATATATATATATTTCATTACCCAGAATCCCTGGCTGCAGTAGAAGCATTGTTTGCTAAGCGATAATGGAGAAAGACCGGGTTCTAGACCTGTGGGGGACATGCAAATATACCCACAAGTGGTATTTTTATTTACTATATAAATATAGAAAGATAAGGGCACTGAGGGAAATAAATGTGAAAACAAAATATCTAAAGCGTAGGTGATAGCAGACCCTAGATATGTGCTCTTGTTGCCTAAAGAAAATGTGGATTTTTAAAAACCAAGGACACAATAACTATTGCTGATGAGAATAAATGTAGATAGTGCAAATGATGGACAGATGTCAATAACATAAATTGACTCCATAAGTGGCCTCTCTGAGGGAATTCCTAAAAATTGACCCACTCTTGTCATGAAGGTTAAAAATGTTCGGTGAGGCCCCTAGGCAGAATATATTGGGCTACATGTTTACCAATGTCATTTACAAAGGATGTGTGCCTAGTTCCATGTCAAATAAGGGATTACTCATCCTGAGTTGACGGGTAATGTACTTGATGAAAACACACTAGAAGTGTATTAATTTTGTAAAAAATAAATAAATAAAATGGAGCTAATTTAAAGCTGCAGTTCAGGCAATATCCTGCATGTGTTTTTTTTTAATAAATCAGTTCTGTTGTAAGAAAAAATACTTTTAGCATTTTCTGTTTTAAAAAAAAAAAAACAACTTTGAAAGACCAATTTTCTTGTATTCTATTTTAACAAGCATGCTTGTTCCTATAGCAACGATTTACATTTCCCATATTTAAAGATGTCGCCAAACTTTGCCGATCAATAGACGGAGAACGAATTGACCGCCAGCTATGCAGTTCTTTAGGTAATTAGAGATTGCCCACATGAAACTATTGAAGTAAAAAAATAAATTAAAAAAAAAAGACTGAACTGCAGCTTTAAGTGATCTTATATATGGTGAATTCTAAGAAGAAGAAAAAAGGTATAATAAAAACAGTCCTTTGTGTCAGTCCTTTCAAAAGTAGAAATATAAAGGTAAATGGCATCAAGAAAATAATCTAGATCTGCAATATATGGTAGTAACTACAGTAGGTGAACTCGGTGTCCACTCCCTGTATATAATTAGAATAATCAGGAATAGTTGAGCTTAATAAGTAGTTGATGGCTTCAGTACAAATGGGACTAAGGAGAGACACCAGTATGCTCAAATCCTCGGTGTCTTCAGGAAAAGATATTTGTTGTCTAATATAATTTGTAAAAGACCCTATAACCGCTTTTTGTATTATTGGTAGTAACTACAGTTAACTAAATATGACACTTGCTCCCTCTGTAAAAATAGGAGACCGAAGGAATAAAAATGTTGCCAGTAAATGATATCTTAAGTGCCAATTAGTCTGATGTTACGCACCAATATGCTAAATTACATAGCTATAGCTAAAGTGGTCACAGAGAGGCCACTTATGGTGTCAATTTACGTTATTGATCTACATCTGTCCATAATTTCTACAAACTTCATTCATTCTCATCAGCGCTAGTTATTGTATCCTTAATATTAAAAAATCCACATTTTCTTTGGGCAATGAGTGCACACTTCTACGGTCTGCTATCACCTACGCTATATGTGATATTTTGTTTTCTTGTACAATTAACCGACCCACTTATTTTAAATTACTTTCATAAACCTCTAGACATGTAGTTTGTCTTCCTCTGAAAGAAACATCAGACGTTAATTTAAATTTTGAATTTTTATTTCATCACTCCTAGTCCTTTTATTTTTATACATTATTTGGATACTTGAATCTTCATATCATTCTCATTTTTTCCTCACTACGGTTTATTTGCATCTATACACGTCCCATAATCCATGACTTTTCCTAGGTCTTACTACTATAGCCTGGCTTTCTTTTACTGTCCATAAATATTTTCTCAATGTCCAAACTAAATGTGTTTCCTAACAATAGGAATGTTAAACATACTTGAAATATGTAGCTTTAATGGCATTATTGTGGTAGTAACAAGCACATTAACTTTTACTAATCTAAGAGCTGGAACAAAACGTTTGTTTACAACATTGTACTACAATTTGATAGATTCCTAATTTGCATTGTGTACATATATGGAAATACAACGTCAACTGATAGCATACTGTTATTTCAAAGGGGCCGTCCCACCTAGGACAAAAGTGATTTAATTCTACGTTTTTAAGAATGTTTGTAAAGATTATATAAACTCTGCAAATCATTTATGGATCTCTTTTCCCACCAGTAAAGGGTCTACATTTATGAATTTCCTATGGATACCATCATTAGCCAAACCGTTAAGGCTGGAGAATGTGTCTCATAAAACAATTACAATGATCCTGTGGGGAAAGAAAAAATAGGTTTATTTTTCACAGAACCTGAAGAATAGATTTTTTTCCTCTTTAAAAGCAGCAATCCCCCTCAGAAGCCTATATCGGTTTAACTCCTATAATGATATTATCTTGCCCCCTGGGCATGGCCTGCTCTTTTATTTATTGTTAAAGTTTTTCTAGTGTTAAATAGCAGTGGTTTGTTGATCTCTAGCTTCAGACTCATCGTGGTAACCTTTAAACTGCTCTGAGAACTTCATTTTAACTTCCTGAACACTTTATTTTCAACACGTGTACCAGATTTAAAAAATAAAAACAGCTTTTGAAATGGCCCTTGAAAAAGAGCTAAAGTAAATTAAAAATAAATTTAAAAAAAAGTCGGTCATCTTGGACTGTTGCTTTAAGGGTTTTGTATTCTTTTAAGAGTAAATTACATTTTTGTCTTAAGTGGTAATTTCCTTCTACCCAGGGATTTGGAATTTGCTGGGTATTTTGGATATCTGTTTACTGTGAATATGTAAATATTAATAAAAGCATTTTATTTCAGATGTTCTACTCCATTGTATTATATGACAAAACCAACAGAACAGAATTACTTACACATCAAATATCATGCCATAAAATTTCTGTCATATGCTAAATTATAGAATTGTTTAAGTACAGGTCTTCTTGCACGCGGTGTCGACAGTATGCATAATGAAAAATGAAGATTGCCATACTCTGCTCAGACATAATAAACCGTCACCAAGACATCACATTTACGAACAGCTTCTCGTTTGATGTATGTCAGTGATTATTTTGCCTTTTCAAGCAAAGAGCTATTCATTATATTTTGCTAATGGTTTTTCTGTGCAAACATGGCTATTTTTTGCATCAAAATGCATATTTCAGCATTCATTAAGCAATTTTAGTCAGTGTTTTTCCACAAGGGTTCCTAGGAATCCGTGTGTTCCCCAGACATCCATAAAGGGTTTCCCTGCAATTTTCAGATCATTTGAAAATTGTACCAAATAGAGAAGAATTTACAATGTATCTGATCTCAGCCACGATGTTAGAGAGTATTGGGGTTCCTTACAATGTATCTGATCTCAGCCACGATGTTAGAGAGCATTGGGGTTCCTTACAATGTATCTGATCTCAGCCACGATGTTAGAGAGCATTGGGGTTCCTTACAATGTATCTGATCTCAGATACGCTATTAGAGAGGGCTGTGGTTCCACAGAATTTCACGTTGGGTTCCTTTACCAAAAAGAAGGTTGGAAACCACTGAGTTAAGGCATGTCAAACCCATGAAAATTAGATTATTTTGGGGCCATTTGTTTCTGGTAATGTAGTACCATGCAATATGCAAATGTAATAAGTAAAAATTATTATAATGCTTTATTTGCATATTTTACAGGTATATTGTGGTATAGGTTAACTTTTACAGAAACCCCTCCCCACCACCCCCGCTCTTCCACATTATGCAATCATATGACAACTGGGGCCTGAATGCCAGAAACTTAAGTGAAGGGGGCTCTACTTCCGTTTTGGTCGGGCTGACCGCACCAAGTACTCAGCCTGATATGCCCCATGAACACAAACAGGTACCCATGGCCTATTGGAACATCATAAGGGCCGTGGGAGTGTGAAGGCCCATGCCATGCCTGGTACAGCATAAGAGCACGTTTAATCAGTTTTGGGGTATATAAGTAAATGGACCTACTCTTAAATTGGTCTCTTCCTCTACAGGCCCAAATACCTTGGGGAGGCGAGATTGCTGACGGTCACTTTTCAGGCAATGGTGCATCAAATTGGGCAAAAACTTAAATGAAACGTTTAATTAAGAGTCCCCTATGGGTATTATGCATCTCAGTCTCCCAGCTGCAATAAAAGAGGCAAAAATGGTGCAAAAAATATCACCAATATTGAATACATTTTTGCGCCACTTTTGTAAAAGATTATGGGGGATATTCATTCAACTGCAATAGTGCCGATCAGGGAACTGTTGCACGAAAGCTCCAATTAATGTCAATGGGAGTTTCCATGCAATAGTGCCCTGAACTGCCCTATCGCAGGTTAACGAAAAACCTCCTATGTTACATCAGCTCCCAATAAAGAATCTCGCCAATAACAGTATTAGATTGCTCCTTAGAAAAGATATCATGATACACAACCTGGGT
Organism: Ascaphus truei; assembly: GCF_040206685.1. NCBI lineage: Eukaryota > Metazoa > Chordata > Amphibia > Anura > Ascaphidae > Ascaphus > Ascaphus truei. The sequence goes on along the minus strand of NC_134485.1, from coordinate 41,130,676 downwards.
AGAGAACATGGTAAGAGAGATTACTTTGAAAAGAGTAGGTTAACTAGTGGTACAGTTTAAAAGGTTCATTTTAAGTATGTATTTAAAACTTGAATAAAAAATGTGTTTATGTTTCTTGGGTAAACCATCATCAGTGATTGTATAAGCCCTGCAAATAATCTGTGCATCTCCTTTCCCAGCAGTAAAATGTGCCTGGCTATTGTTTCATTTCCTTGTTATGTACGAAAAGGTAATTTTAAAGAATACAAATCCATAAACTTGTAAATATGGCAAGCTGACACTTAAGAGGAGTTTGGCTTTCAGCTCCACCCTTTTGTGAAGCAAAAAAAAGTCTTTAATAGTCATGTACAGTAAAAGATGCCAATGTGTAAATGGTAATCCTTAGTTTGGCTACTGTGCAACGGTTTGATAATTATGATCAGGTACTTGTAGCTAGAGACCAGCCTTTCATTGACCAGCTTTGAACCCATATCTGCCTGCAGTAATCCCTCAGCCAGTACAAAATATCTGACTGCAGTATATTTTGGGTGTTTTGTGAACTACTGAAATCCTCAGGGATAATCATTTTATTTCATATAGCGCTTTTGTCCCATGGGACTCAAAGCGCTTCACAATTACATTATAGTGCACAGTATATAGGAATTTTACAGACACAGTCCCTGCCCAGATGAGTTTACAATCCATGATTTCGGTGCTTGGGACACAGAGATAAAGTGACTTGCTGTTTTTGACACAGAGAAATGAAACAGGTTCCCCTGCTTAAAACGCATTGCCATTGTTTACAGAGTTAATGCCTTTACTCAGCCACTCCTTCCTTGGACCACAGCTTGTGGACTAATGGTATTTAGGATAAAGATCAGCAACTCATTTGACAGCCTCAAGAGATTATCAAAATCCAGGTAAGTATATACTGGTGAAGTTGCAATACAATGCTGAGGAATGGGAAAAATAAGCACCAGAGTTTTACAAATAAACAATTCAGTGGATTATACCTAATGGATTTAAACTGACACAGGAACACATAATTAATTTGTAACGAGAAATGCTATATTTGGGGTAGGTACAAGGAAACCTTTAATATATTGGCAATAGCAAAGCATGCTTAAATAGAATTTGCAAGAATTAGGGAAATTGAGGAGACTTGACAGGTGATTCTTATCAGGTGTCATTGTGCTGTTTTTCTTAACCGATTAAATACCAGTATGGATAACCTCATTGTTGCACTGTTTTTGTGATATCTGTACATTTCAGGGATCACTCTTGTACAACATACTGCTGACTACATATAATGCATCGCAATACGTGATTTTACCATAAACCAGATGCACAGAAGAATAGCAAGGAAGTGCAACTTTGTGCCCCATATGTTGAAAACCAATTTGTGTGTGTTGTACCGTGGATCTTTTTCGCACAGAAAAAAAGTGATAAGGAGGTGGATATTGAGGCTGAGTTTGGAAGTTGTCATCTTAACAAAAGGTCCATGAGTGCACCGAAGCATTGATCTTTTTAAATCAAAACATTGTAAAGACCCCTGGCCTGCCATCATCTTTGTTATATTTGTGATACAAGGACCCCTCTGAAAGTGTGGAATCGGCTGGAAGAGCACCCGTGGCAGAGTACAGTATAGTACTCCTACCCGAGGACATTGCATCCATATGTATGCACATAGTCTCTCTAATGCTTCATCAGTCGCCAATTTATATGATTAACCAGCTGTGCATTTGATTAGTGTTAAGGGTAAATTGAATACATCTTCATAATTCATTCATTACTATTTAATTGGGTTTCTTTTAACACTTGAGACATTTATGTACATATAATTTAACAACGCATGAGAACATGAATAATGACATACCAACATATGTTGCTAATGATTTCAGGAAAGTAAATTAGTTAACGCAATGCACTTGTTTTATTTTTAAAAACAGAGCTGTTTATACATAATTCCCATTGAGTTTGTGATTATTTATCAGTTCTTCTGCATCAAAACTGACGCTAACCGCCAGGACCAGATTTGTCAAACAAAACAAATGGGGGTTTTTTTTTTTTTATTACTTAAATTTTTATTGATCATTTTTTTACATACAAAATAAGAATTAACAAAACATATAACAGATAAAAAGGGGGGATCGGGAAGGTGGGAGAGGGGTAGCATTTGTAAAAATATAGCATTGTACACAACAATTTAATTACCTCATGTATCACTCTGTTCCAAATATTGTCATCTATATATGGGGATATACCTGCATGGCGAAACCAAGGGGCTCAAATCAAAGAAAATTGCGAGGTAGAGCCGTTCAGATAGGCTGAGAGTTTTTCCATATAAACTATATGCCAAATTTTGTTATTTATTTGGTTTAAGGATGGAGGGGCAGGTTGGTTCCAATTTTTGGCAATTATACACCGTGTTGCATTTAACATTTGGGCTAGTACTCTAGCTTTTTTTCGGGGAATATTGGCTATTGGCTTGCCTAACAATATATATACTGGGTCATGTGGGACAGTGATTTCCAGGATCTTGTGTATTAAGGTGAACACTTCCGTCCATGTTTGTTGGATTTTGGGACATGACCAGAATATATGCAGAATATTCCCCACTTCACAACCACACCAGCACAAAGGGGAGACCCCTGGGAGAAAAGAGTGCAGTATGGCAGGAGTCATATACCATCTGAATATTAACTTGTAAATATTCTCTTTTATTACAACGCACGATGAATTTTTGAAGGCAGCTTCCCAGATGTCTTTCCAGGTATCGAGATCTATACACTCGTTAAGATCTTTTTCCCAGGATAGCATATATTTATCGGGGGTGTGATTGCTCTTGATAGATTATAGACTTTGATATATTCTGGAGATAATGCCCTTTGTGTGGGGCTGGTGTAGACACCAGTCCTCAAACAGAGTTAAAGTATGGGGTTGACTTGATTTGTAGACTGATTGGATATAATGCCTAACCTGGAGAAATCTGAAAAAATCGGAAGAGGGGATATCATGATTCGTTTATAGAGAAGCGAATGGGGGGACTTTCCCTTGAATGAGAATATCTTTGACTCTCATGAGTTCTTTTTGAACCCAGCTATGGGAGAGCGGGTTTTCTGTGTAAAAAGGAAGATAGGGGTCCGAGAATAGGGGTCGCATGAGGGAAGGGGTACCGGTTAGTTAAAACTTGGATTTGAGGGAGTCCCAGATATTACAGACAAAGGATATCACCGGGTTCTTGAAACTCTCGGGTGGTCTAGACTTTTTGTTGAGCCAGAGAAGATTTTTTATTCTGCATGGGGAAAAAATCAAATCCTCTATCTCGACCCACCTCCTTTCGGTTGGGTTTGAATGCCAGCTAACAAGTTGCCCTAATTGAGCTGCTCTATAGTAGTTTTGTAAGTTCGGAAGGGCTAAGCCTCCTTCTGATTTGGACTTATAGAGAATATCTTTGCAAACTCTGTCGCCTGTTTTGCCAGACAAACTTCAAAAAAAAATTCTGAGTATTATTTAGATCTTTCTGACAGATTTTAACCGAGAGAGTTTGAAAGAGATAGGAGTCGAGGTAAAATATTCATTTTAATAGTGGTTATTCTCCCAAACCAAGATATTATATATGGGTTCCAAGTGGCTAAGTCCTTGACTATCTGGTCAAAGAAGGGTTTAAAATTTGCATTGTATAAAGTTGAATATTTTTTGTTAGTTGAACCCCTAGATATTTAATATGGTTCACGTTCCATTTAAAGTCAAAATTTAGTTGGAGTAATTTTACTAATTCTTTAGGGAGATTTAAACTAAGGACCATGGATTTGGAATGATTAATTTTATAAGCTGAAAGTGAGCCGAATTCTGATAGAACATGAAAAAAGTTAGGAAGGGATGTGAGAGGTTTTGAAAGTGTCAATAGTATATCGTCTGCAAAAAGAGCTATTTTGAATTCTTCCTGACCAACAGAAATACCCGCAATATTGGGGTTCATCCTTATCTGGCATGCTAATGGTTCTATGGCTAAGGCAAACAACAAAGGTCAGAGCGGACAACCCTGCCTAGTACCATTTAATATTGAAAAGGGGTCAGACAAAGAGCTGTTCGTCCTCACAGTGGCCGTTGGTATGGAGTATAGTGTGTTTATACTATTTAAAATTTTGGTTGTGAATCCCATCTGCGAAAGTGTAGCTGACATAAACTGCCAATCTAATCGATCGAACGCTTTTTCTGCATCTAAAGAGAGTAATAGAGATGGGCACTTTGTAAGATTTGCTACGTGTATTAGATTTACTGTCCTCCTTGTGTTGTCAAGGGCTTGTCTGCCCAGGACAAACCCCACCTGGTCCGGATGAACCAATTTAGGGAGGATAATATTTAATCTGTTGGCCAGGATCTTTGCGTATAGTTTTAGGTCTGTATTTAACAGCGAAATAGGTCTGTAGCTAGAACACAACAGAGGATCTTTCCCCTCTTTGGGGATTACCACTATGGTAGCTTGGCGCATATCTCTAGGAGGGGGAAGGCCTAGTTGCATCTCATTGAATACTTTTGTAAGAAATGGGAGGAGAGTTGTGAAATATTTCTTGTAATAAAGATTAGAAAATCCATCCGGACCAGGGGCCTTCCCAATTTTCAGGGATTTTATTGCTTCCATCATTTCCAGGGGCTCTATAGTTTTTTCAAGGTTTGTGATGTCATTTGGGTCTAGAGTGGGGAGTCGGCATTCTGCTAGATAATACCGAATCTTTATTGCTCTTTTCTCTTTAGCCGAGTCTCCCACTAGGCCTGGTAGATTGTAAAGGGATGTGTAGTAGTCCCTAAATGCATCACTTATAATTTTGGGGTTGTGAGATCCTGAGCCATTTTTAGTGTAGATGTTATGAATTTTAGCTTTAGCTTGTTTTTGCTTTAATTTACGTGAAAACATTTTATCTGCTTTATTACTTTTTTCATAGTATTTCTGTTGAGTCCATCTTATAGCTCTTTCTGTGTTTGACACTAACAAGAGGTTTAGTTCACCCCTCACTGAGATTATTTGCCTGTAATTTTTCCGAGATGGGTTTGACTTGTGAATAAATTCTAGCTCTGATAATTTTTGTGTTCGTATTTCAATTTGTTTTTTTTTTTGGGTTTTTTTCGAGAAGCCAGGGCAATCAGTTTGCCTCTTATCACTGATTTGTGGGCTTCCCAAAGGGTAAAAGAGGAAACCTCTGGGGTATTGTTTATTTCAAAATATTGGGCCAGATCTTTTTCTATTAGTTGGAGATTTTGTTGGTTCAATAGTAGGGATTCATTCAAGGACCACAACCTTGTTATATTTTTGGGAGTGAGGCCTACTAGTCTGGTTATAAGTGTAGAGTGGTCTGACCAAGCAGAGGGGGCGATTACTGCTGAGGAGATATTATCACTAATTTGTTGGTCTATTAGGATATAGTCAATTCGAGAATAGCTATTATGGGGGTGAGAAAAAAAGGAAAAATCCTTTACTTTGTTATTTACTAATCTCCAGGAGTCTACCAACAGCAGCTACTTGGTCATAGATATGAGACCCCGAGTAGAGGGAGCTATTTTTTTGTGGCTGTGGGAGACTGGGGGATTTATCTAAATTTGGGTCCATAATTGCGTTTAAGTCTCCTGCTAAAATTAAAAGGCCTTTCTGGACGGAAAGGATTAAACTTTTTAGTTCTTGGAAGAAAGATTCTTGATTGTCGTTAGGGGCGTAAGTGTTGACTATTGTTATATCGGTAGAGTCCAGTGACCCAGTAATAATTAGAATTCTTCCAGCGAGGTCTGGGGGGGGGGGTTTAACCACGGTTCCTCACACTAGTATCAGTTGTTTGCAGCAGGTAGACTATTATAGATTACTCCTGATTTGTCACTTAGAACCGTCTGTGACTCCTGTAGAAACAATTAAATGTGATAGCTTTCCATTTCACAAATTATCCATATTGGAAGCGTTTGTCCATATTACATAGTATCCATATTGGAAGCGTTAGTTCAAAGATTACAGATTAGATCTATTTAGGACATGCAAATGTACTGATTTTACATTTTTAAAAATCCCACAGTTTTTGCATAATGCAGAATTTAATTAGGTTATTAACCTACGCAATTATTTTTCCTAAGTCTAGTTTTTTTTTGTCCGCTTCGAAGATATGGATCAGTCACCGTTTTGAAGATGTGAATCAGCGAGGGGAGCTGGAGATTGCTACTCCCAGAGGCTTTTTTGGGATCCAGGCAAAATGCAATGAAGGTTTACATCTGGATGGGTCAAACATTGGAATATCAGAAAAAAAAAATTCAGTTTGATCAAGACCTCTGATTATCCAAAGTATACAAAAAAGGTTGTTAACCTAGGTGGTGCATCTTCCTCTGAACAAAAAGACCAGACACCCAAAACAGAATAAAGATAAATAAAATAAAAATAAAGAATGAATCTTACAGTATATAATTGAGAAAGCATTTTCTTAAAACTTATTTTCTGACAAAATGTAGCGCTTTATATTAGAAAAATTTACCTGAAAGTATAAAACCCCACATTCAATACAAACACCATTAAACCCCACCACACATAATTAAAATCTCCGTAATGTATACCACACATTAATATAATTTCTATAAATTAAAGAGTTCAGAATAAGAAATATCCTACACGGTATAGTTATCAAGCTGGATAGAGTGAATTCCAGAATAATTCAGATGAGTCAATATTGAACTATAATCCAATGCACTTCAATAATAGACACTAGCGACAGAGGGCTGAATCCTCACTGGACTATTCCAGTGACATCAGTAATTCTTACTTCGCTCTTTAACTGCACATCACAGGAGATCATTGAAATTCTTTGCCATTAGCGGCTCTCCACACTGCATGGTAGGTGACGTCCCATCCAAAGCATCATTTGGTTGCGTCTCAGATAGCACATCCGCTCAGGGGTATTGACCCCTCTCCAGCCCAATATACAGCAGCAGGTGAACAGTATTAGGAAACGCAAAACACACAAGGAGGTAAATGTGCTTTGATATAAACAATCCAAAATAATATGAAAACTAGGCATCTGTATGTAACCTTTTTATCCCATCCCCCCTAAGTGAGATGGGGGTTCTCTCCTTCTCTGGTTACTTCAGGTGTAATGGTGCTGCAACCTGCTGGTAACAGGAGGGCTGAGGGCTCCGTGGTGGTGTGGGGAGAGCCGGGACAGGGGACAGATTACCTTTGTTCCTCCAGATGGTGCAGTGCCTCCAGCCAGTAAGGATCCTCTGGGGTCTTCAGGGAATAGACCCTCACTGACACTCCTCATACCCAGAGAAATGAATCCACACAGCAATGTCTTTTCTTGGTGGCTTTATTGCAGATAGTTCCAGCACAGAGAAACAGTCTTTCATGATCAGTCCTTTCTCAACCTAGCTCAGAGCCCTGACTAGTAGCATGATATTCTCCCCCCCCCCCTTCCCCTCAGCGTGGGGGTAAGATAGAGACAGGTTTCTTCATGTGTTGTCTCCTCTCTATCTCGGCTCACCCTCAGCACTGACTAATTGAATAACTGACACACTAATTTAGGGGACATGTCCCAATTTGAACATCTCAGGGGAGTGTCTCTAACTCTGACTCATTACAAGCCAAAGCCGGATACAGATTGGCCCACACACAGCAGGGGGCATTCCAACCAATATCCACCCCTTTGATTAGCAACCTCAGAGTTGCAAGGCCCGCCCTCGAATATTGCTACAACATTCAAGGCTGAAATACACATACAGGCCTAAAACTGGATTTAACCTTTCCACTGCCTGCACTAACAGGACTGACAGAGGAAAGGTCCAGAAGCAGAAGTAACTGCCGGGAGGCCATGTTACATGTAAAAGGTGGCTGAAGGAGCAGCTCAGTCAGTAAAGGCATCAACTACTTAAACAATGACACAGAGTTTGAAGCATGGGAACCTACTTTATCTCCCGGTGCATTGGGCACCAAAAACAGAGATTATAGGATCATCTGGCCAGGAACTGTGTCTGTAAAAAGTTACTATGTGCTGCGTACAACGCATTATACTGTAATTGTGAAGTGGTTTGAGTCCCATTGGGAGAAAAGCGCTATGAAATAAATATGCTAAATATGGCATGGAACAAAACAAAATATGAGGAGATACAATAACTGGTTACAAAAAGCAAAATGAAGGGGGATACTGCAGCCAAAGTTGGCGTTCGAAAACAAGCAACAAGTGTTTCACTTTAACAGCAGAACTTCCTCCTGACCAAGTAGATCAATTCTGCATGAATCACTGTTTAAATGGAGTCCAACAGGAAGTATTAATAGACCAATAATACGTTACAAAACTATATTCAAATATGTTACACAACTGAAGCAGGGACTGGAAACAAGAAGACTGACTTTAGAGCAGGGGAGTGTGGTTCAAAAACCCAGTGTTTTTCTTCTGACCTTAAACAGGTCACTATCTACCGGTGACTCAGGCACCAAAATGTCACTGTAAGCTGTTACGGGAAATGAATTCATTGTATCTGCAACATTCTATGCATAGTACTGCAAGAGGGGAAAAAAACATTGAAAACAGCAACTCCTCATTCAGAGTGGGGATTAAGTATTACATTCATAAACCAATTCTGTTTCCATCTGGAGTAGTTTTTTTAAATTAAAATCTCCCTGTCTTACGCATGCTTTAATATGATAAATCCCATGAAATTAAACCCTTGATGGTGACATAAAACCTGTATGTTGTCTTAATTACAAGCTTTGCAGTTAGGACAGGAAAATGTAGCCAATTCGTTTCTGTTGTTGTGATGGAACAAAATGACACCTTAAATATATTTCAAATTAAGGGTAATCTGCGCGGTTACCTGCAGAACGAGTGAAATTACACCTTTTAAATACTCATTCTGTAACACTCCCCAATTGTTATCAAGGATTTCTTTAAGATTATTCTGGTGGACGCCATAATCCCCAAAGAAACAAAATCACATAAAACAGATTATCCTTGCGTAATTATATAATAAATATATTTTTATATTTTCCTGACCTCCAACAGGCCTCAATACTACTTTAGAAGCTGAACAATGATATTGACTGTCATTATTGTTTAATCTTTTCTCTTTGTAGTGGAGGAAAATGTAAACAGTAGTGTAGGACAGGGGTGCACAAACTTTACTTCCCCCCCCCCCACCCCCCTGCTTGCGCCCCCCCCTCTTACCTTCTCTCCGGCATCATTTGATGCCGTGTTTTCATAGCGATGTGCTGCCGGAACCTGCAGGAGAGCAGGTAAGAGGCAGTTACAGACAGTGCCTGGGTGGGTGACTGACTGCCTGTGTGGGTGGGTAAATGACTGCCTGGGTGGGTAACTGACTGGGTGGGTGGATGAGTGGGTGATTGTCTGGGTGGGTGACTGCCTGGGTGGGTTGGTGGGTGACTGCCTGGGTGCCTGGGTGGGTAGGTGACTGGGTGCGGGGGGGGGGCAGGGAGTAGGCTGGGGGTGGGGGGGCGTGAGGTAGGCTGCAGGGGGGCGGGAGGTAGGCAGCGGGGGGATGGGAGGTAGGCTCGGGGGTGTGAGGTGGGCTCTGGGGCAGGCTAGACTGGCAAACTTATTCCCATGGGAGCATTTCGTTTCTTCCCCCCAGCCCCTGGTCCCCGCGGCTGCTGCCTGGGGCAGGAGGTTGGTGCGAGGGGAGCTGGTTTGGTGGACGCGAGGGGAGCTGGGTTGGCTGGTGCCAGGGGAGCTTGGTTGGCGGGCACGTACTCTCCCAGGTGCTTCCCCACTGTCCCATGTTGGGAGCGGGGGGGAGCGGGTCCATCATGCTTCACTGCGCATACGCGCCGAGACCTATGCGCACGGTAATCACTGGCCGTCTTATTTTTTTTGTGCAACAAGCCTGATCGCGCCGCAGCCGCCATACCCCGCGGCATTTTTTTCTGACTTTTTTTCTATTATTACACTGGCACAGCCGCGCAGGGGTTCCGGGCGGCCGGGCCCCCTGACTCACCGGGCCCGGGATGCCAACCCAAGCAGACCCCCCCTGTTGGCCGGCCTGGTTACAGAGGCCTTGCATGCTCAATTTTGCACCCCCCAGTTTGCGCGCCCTAGAGTAGGACACAGCTGAAAGGGACTACCTTGACTTGACTTGAGTGGCTGAACGTAAAATGGAAAGGGGGAGATTCATGCAGGTGTGATAGGGGTTATTGCACCGCAAAAAGAAGCCAATGCCTTGTCATGTAATCCTGCAGTGATTGATCAAGTATAAGATCGCCTCCATCATCTATTATACAGCACTGAAAGGATATTTTATTTCTTTGTTCCTGGAAAAAAAGTGTCAGCTGGTCACATGCCTCATTGTCACTGTTTTGACATTCGTCCAACTATTCAAAACATAGGTGCCAAAGTACAAATGTCTGACGTCTCATCCCACTAAAGCGTTTGCATATTGAATCACATTGTCCTCCCTGTAGAATACACAACACTTTTAGCTGGAGTCTGAAATACATATCCAAGTAGATCTTTGAGTGTCTTAAAGGTAAGGGGCTATTGAGAAAGCATTCAGATCTCTTATCTGTGGTAGCATTTCAATTGAATATGATCTAATTTTACAATAGTAGCAAATCAAGTCTCAAAATTCAAGGGTTCACTTGTAGATCACCTATTAGTGTTGTACACCCTTTCACTGCTGGAGGAGCCAGCAAAGCCTTGTAAAGTAATGCTCTGCTGGTCTTTTCCAGTAAAGAGTAAAGCTATGTTTTTCTGTTTTTGTTTTACCTTTTAGCTATTCATGGGTGCACGAAAACAAGCGTCATTAACCTTCAAGACCGACCCACGGATTAATTTGCAGTATTACATTTTAGTAACAAATGCATTTTGCTATACATAGCTAGGCAGCATTTTTATTTAGAAAATTGTGACAAATTCCAATGTTGCAAGACCATCATTATTATTATTATTATTATTATTATTATTAAATGTCATTTATTAGTCTGTATAATACATTAAACATTCATTGAATTGAAAATAAATATATGTTTGGTATAGAAACTTTGAGAGACAGCAAATAACTATATTGCGATTTTGAACATGATTCTGTGCAAGTCACATTATATAAATACAATTTAAATATAAAAAAATACTTAGGCACTGTAACTAGAACTCTACCAAAATGTGTTTATCAAAATATTATAAATGATCTAAAGTGCAACAAAGTTTTAGTTACATTTTAAAAAGTTACAACTGTTCTATACAAAGTATTGTTACATCATTTGGTCCACATGCTTTGCACTTTCAACATTGCTCTCACACCGATTGAGCCACCTGTGCTGAAGCAGGGATATCCAGAAGCCCTGACCTGTTGGTAGCTCTTGAGGACTGGAGTTGGCCACCCCTGCACTATTTTGTTAGTTAATTAAACCAAGCACTGATGACCAGCAGTCATCATATGAAGATTAGTGCACTGATTTTGCTCATTCTGCAGCATTAGAGGTAGCCATGTCATTTGCCCATACATCTTGTTGCCTCTTCCTCGTTGCTGATAACCAGACACAAAATGTGGATGATAGTGATAGTTTTCACTGTGTGACACTTGTTTTTTATTTTGATACGAGTTCCATGCAGGAACAGATTCAACATCAATTCAGGCACCTGTATGTGGAGATCACAAACTCACACAAATCACAGGGTTTAGAATTAGAGAAGATGCAAAATTAAATAGCTGGCAGACGGAAAATATAGGTGGAAGTGTGCTGCAGTTACAAGCTACTCTGAATTAGGCTGCAATTTAGCTGTTGTATAGCCTAGAACTGGATTTTTCAAAGCCATGCTATGTCCTGAATATTGGATTCAGAATACATCCCTTTTGTTGTGCCATCTTTTTAAATCTAGTGTTCACATTTAACTCTATGCTTGTTGGTTTGCCTCTGATAACATTATATAGTCACTAGGTACCTAGCAACAGAAACAAGAAACGCCTGAAATGTATAAATAATAAAAAAAAAATTGTAATGTCATGAGATATTATATATTTTAATCCATATGGTGCTTCAGGGCTTAACGTGATTGGAGTTTTATTTTAAAATATCATATGTTGTCTTTGTAACAGCTCAGGACTTTTTCTAGGTTTGTGCTCGTCTTCAAAAAGAGCTTAATTGGGAGGTGGGGGGAGGGGGGGGGGTTCTCTCCTATATGGCCCTCTTAAAAGTGCCAGACGGGTTATATATTACTGATAGAGTCTCGAGATAAGGGTAGTTGTCTTGCCAAGTGTGGGAATAAAATATGGCCCCTGTGACAAGTTTCTAAATACGAGTCTTTCAGAGCTAGTTTCAAAGACAGTCTCTACACGGTTCAGGGGGCGTAGCTAAGAAAGTATTAAACCAAAGAGTGTGTTTATTAAAAATGAGAATATCATGTGACGTTATCGCCTCTGCATAAAAAGAGTTAGAAATCTGTAATCATGTCACAGAGGGGGTGTTCGGACATCATACACCACATGTTTAGCAGATACTTGGGTGACAGATATTCATTCGTCGCACAGGTTTAGTGGTAAGACGGTCATGAGCGTCTGAATGTATTGATGTGACTCACGTGTTTGTAAGTATTAGTTAAGGAAAGTTATGAGTACATTTAGATATTGAAGAGGTGTTTAACATCATTTAAAAGGTTTTTCTTTTTACTCTGACAGTTTTATGCAATCTAACAGCCGATTTACAACAGGGCTAAGCTTATGTTTTTTCCACGAGGAAAGGATGTCGTCTGGGAAAAGATTATGAAAATTAGATGATTTCACCAGAGTTGTATTTGTGACCAAACATGTGATCACTCATCTTCCTGCGCCAGTGACCTCTCTTAGAGAACACTTATTTGATCTTACATTTGGGTAATGTACTGTATAGGGATTTCTATTTGATGTTTTATCCTTTTTATTTTGAGAAACTGTTCATTTATTGTAATTGTATGTTTCTGTAATCCAAGCACTGTATTTGTATATATATATATATATATATATATATATATATATATATATATATATATATATATATATATATATATATTACAACATTTAATAAGTAATGCTTCGGGCTCTGAATTAACTGTTGCACGCTCTGGAGAGAGTATTTACATTTTCTGACACATTTTGCTACAACGGATTTTGTGTGTGTTAAGTGCATAGTTTTTTCTATAATACACAAGAACCTGGGGCCCTGGCAAATATTAATTTGACATTTTATTTACATTTCCCAGGGGGTGGCAGTGTATAGATATGATTGCAATTAAGTATGGAGGTTAATATTAACTCATTGGCGGTACTTTTGCGGAGGAGAAAGGTGAGTTGGCTAGAGTAGCCACGTGTATTAACCTTGATTGCATATCTAATTCACATACCTACTTGTGTGCTGTTCGTGACAGTTGGTATATTGGGATAGATTTGGGGGTGATCACTAATTTGAGGGACCTTTGCGGAGTTGAAAAGTTGGACCGCTTGCGATCAGAGTATTAACCCATGCCCCGTGTGCAGGTCACGTGCTCTCAGCGTACGTTACAGAATGAACAAACAATATTCTGCTTTTATTTAAATAATGATGAATGCTCTTTAGTCTGTCTGTTTTCTCAAGCTGGAGTCCATTAAAGTGCTTATGTTCCATTACCCGAAATGTGCCACTTGTGTTGGGCACCACTGAACATGGCCGAGTGTTATTACTCATGAATGTTTCTTCATCTGAAGAGGAGCCAGAATGATAATCAGAAGTAACTTTATCAACAGCATAGTTAACCTTCTGTGAAATTTCCGGCTCGTCGTCCTCTTCACTTTCAAAACTTGCCACGATGAATGAGTTGTTCTGTTCTCCATATCTAACAAAGAACACAAGCCTGCTCACTGATATAATTTAATAAATGTAACTAAATAAGAACAAAAAAGGTGGTAAAATAGCCAAAATTAATCCAGTAAAATAACAGTATTACAAATGACCAAGTACTTGTTGACAAAAATCCCCACAAAAAATGTTTTTAATGACTTGACACAAAATCTATGTTGGTGTGCTGATTCTGTGCTGCTTTCCTTGGGGGATGGGGGGGGGTGCATTTCACGTTCAAACAGTCCTGTACGAAAGAACTTAAAAAATGTAAACATATTTATAGAAACGGTTTCATCAATTTTCTGGGACTCACTACGGCCAGCTTGTCTCTTTATGTTACAGCACCACCTGCTGATCAGCACCTAGTAAGCTCTCTATTCAACAGCTGAGGCTCTATTCCGTGGAAGGCGAGTGAAAGGCAGATTGCATGCAGAATACGTTAAAAAAAAACACAAATGCTGGTAGCAAAATCATGCAGAGTAGAATTGCCAAAATACTACTGCAAGTTACTACAGTATAGAAGAAGAGGGTGTGAATGGTGCATCAAGCACACAGCATAAACAAAAAAAAATTGCCGCTTAAGTTAACATTTTACATACATTTAAAAATAAATAAATGTATATTACAGATAAAGATATACATGATTTATGGGCCGTAGCCCCTTCATCAGATCAACCCCCAGTGCAAATAAATGACAGTATATACCATATAATCAACCCCACCCACCTGGCGGCGAGAATGCCAGTTCTAGAGTGGCAGTGTAGGCATTGGGAGGCATAGCTTTGTTTTTTTTCCAGCCAAGTGCGTTGGCATTAGTTTCCTCATTGCAAGACCGATACACAATCACACCCCCCCACACCCACCGTGTATTGTTAACCTAGCATCTCCAATTGTTATGGCAATGTAACAAAATCACACACAGAAAATTGCAACTGGATACTTTAATACATACATACTTTAAAAGGCGATTGTGTCCAAAAGAAAATCAACTTAATGGGTTAATCATAAAAGCCTTGGGGAAAACACATGAGGATGCAAATAATGTAAATAAAAATAAAAGAAATAAAAAAGTGCACAGTTTTATCAAACATCTATACAAAAAAAGGCTGCTAAATCTAATGCTATTATATGCACCCCGAAATGTACTATTCTTTTACATTCATAATGTCTTATGTAATGGTTTTCTTAGCCCATCCAATCTCACATTGGCCCCTGTGGTCTACTGGCCTCATTACATGTCTGTATATCGTGTGGTGCACCTGCTGGCTTACAGGATTCCTAAGTCTCCTGCTGGGTGTTAGTGGGGATATCAGCACGACAGGCTTCTGAGGTAGTGTGCTCTGAGTCTTACTCACATACGATGCAGCGCCTCCACCCCATCAGGATCTCTGCGCCGCAGGGGGATGTAATTGATGGGGACCTCCTCAGTGGTACCTCCTTCTGTTGAATGACTCCACACTCACACAGAAGGGTTGTGGTGAACAAGGGCATCTTTATTTGCATCTCCATAGGCAGACTGCCCCTCATCGCGGTCGTGCTTAGCCGCTCATTTCTTTGCTGCACTCCATTGGGAAGGTTCCTTCTCTCCCAATAGAGTGGCTCTCCACCTCTCCCCTAAGGGAGATTCACCAGCTCATCTCTCTCCACTTGAGCTGCACAGACTCACAGCTCTTGCATCAGACACTGCAACACTGTTGCAGACCTCCACATGACTCTCCTGAACACAGTCAGAACACTCTGGAACTCCTAACTTTTGGCAGTCCAGTGTCTTATATAGACTCAGAAACAGACACACCTCTTGTGTCACTAACAGTGGACACAGAGCATGCACAGGCACCGCAATGTCTCTTTATCCCCAGCCTTTACTACCAGGAAGCCTCCTGGCAATGAATACAGATATACCCCAATATCCATCTCGCTCTTTGTAGTACTGGTTACGGGAGACACTTTGCACTGTGGTCTCTCCTATTCACCAGCTCCTCGCAACTGAAGGGCAGGAACCGCTCCTTTAGCTCCTCCCTCCGTCAGCATGGTCCACTGGGTTTAGAGCAGCAATGATGTAACACTCTGGGTGACATACTGGACACCCACAATCAGCCCATAATTCCTGCCTGGATGCTAGTGGACTGAGAGGATCATGCCCATACACTTCCTTACGGCATCTCCTGGAGATGTAAGCTATCTTTGCTGCTGTCTCATTATTATACCAATTTTCATCTGATACTTCACGATCCCAATTTTCTATGGAACTATCAGTATCCGAACTATCAGTATCCCAATTCTCCTCCCCATCACTGTTCTCTTCCACCGAGCTAGATTCCCTCTCCTCATCAGTGGAACCCATTTCAAACTCAATTTCTCCCTCCCATGGATGGTGGAAATAAAGAAAAGCTTTTAGGCGATTCCTGGCAATTCTTGTTGACGCTGAAGGCACATAGGGTTTTACCCGGGCAACAGGCACAATAGGAGCAACATTACCCAAATCCCCAGACTTTTCACTGGAATGAGTGGGCATAAAATAACGCTTGAATTTCCCTTTAGCCACATGCTTAACTATAGTAGGGGTCATCACAGGAGACTTCACATATGTTACCACTTCCCTCCCCGATCCCTCATCATCAGAGGTCACACAATCACCCCAGTCCTTATGCCTTTCCTCTGATGCACCCCGTGACTCCCCAGACCACCCTTGGCTTGATCGGGACCCTGAGGGAGACGTGACAGGGGCAGGGATTTGGGCAGTGGCCTTGGGCAAAGGGAAGGGGGAAGTGTCCTTACGCTGCGGTATGATGCTCTGCAGCTTGGCGATGCCCCGACCGGTACCACTGCTGGGCAATTCAGGCTCACCCATCTTCTCCTTCCCCAGACTCCGCAGGGTCTACCGGTACTTGACCACCTCTTCTTCTGGCAGCCCAGTGCTGCACTGTGGTCGCGGTGACGCTGGTTGCTTCCAGCCGGCTCCGCTGTGTCCGCCGGAAGTGATGTCATCACTCTCACGGGACGAGGCGCCGCCATCTTGGGTTGGGTTCCCCACCAGAACCTCTTCTTCCACAATGACATCCGCCGCCGGAAGTGAAGGTTCTTCTTGCCGCTCCGCTCGGGCCTTGGCTGGGCCTTCCTCTGCCGTCGCCGCCATCGATGCCTGTGGAGGGTAAGGGTGTGTCTCACCGCTCCTTCGGCTCGGGATGGTGTTTTCTCTGCCTTCCACGTTGGAAATTGCCACAGCCATGGGACTCCTCCGCTCCGGTCGCACCAGCGCAGGGGATCGCGGACTCTCCAGACTCTGCTCCGCTACCATGCAGGTAAGTGCTGGCTCTTTTTCAGCACCGCTGTAGTGGTCCACCGGTAGGTGCATCACCACCGATGTCGGGCTGGCCTGTCCTTCGTCCGAAGAGTCAGACTCCGATGCAGGTAGTGGCACTTCCATAGGGGACCGCCAGCGAGGTTCCGGGTTCTCGCTGCGGTTGCAGGCTCCAACTTCTTTAGGCTCTGTCGCAATCATCAAGAGCGATCCCCATCCTCCGGGATCAGCTTCCTCTATCTTTACTTTGAGGGAGGCTCCAGCCATCAGCTTGGCTGTCTCTCCTCCCGCCTCCACGGTATGCCCAGGCACAAAGGGCTGCACAGCCCACAGATAGTATATGCCACATTGGGGACACCTTGCCTTGGTGCTGGCTTCTCTGCTGGGCAACCTGCACTGCATGCACAGGCACCGCAATGTCTCTTTATCCCCAGTCTTTACTACTAGGTAGCCTCCTGGCAATGAATACGGATATACCCCAATGTCCATCTCGCTCTTTGTAGTACTGGTTACGGGAGACACTTTGCACTGTGGTCTCTCCTATTCACCAGCTCCTCGCAACTGAAGGGCAGGAACCGCTCCTTTAGCTCCTCCCTCCGTCAGCTCCGTTCCTGATTGGCAGAGATAGAGACCCCTCCCCCTGGTGAATATCAGAGGAGGGTCCCACAAATTCACGTTATGGCCCATAATTGGCTCTGAGCCTATCACAGTCCAGGAGGGCGCGGCCACAGCTTTCGCGCCATTACCCCCAACAGGGTGGGGTTCTTTACTTGGCGCCAATCCCGGCCAACTTCTTGCAACCTTTGCATTTGCAGCATTATCTGCACTCGGCCCACGCGGTCTCCCAGGGAAGCGGGAACCACCATCTTGGTTTGCACGGCCATTCACTATAGCAACTGGGGTAGATCTTTGTATAGGGATCACCGTCTGGCAATCAGGTTCTCTGTCCACACCACACATAAGCACAATGTCCTCAACACTGTCCTCCAGGGTAGCACCCCGAGATCCTAGGCAGGATAAAAACGGCACGGCCACAGCCTTGGCGCCACTCCACAGCATGCCCGCCAAAGTCACTTCAGCAGCTCTCTCCTCCGTGGTATACACACCACGTGCGCTCTCTCTATCAGCCACCGACCGCCATCTTTGACTCTCCGCACCGCGCGGAACTTCACTTCTTGCAGTCGCCATCTTCACACTGTAATTTCTTCTATCACACATGGTGCTCCTCTCTGCGGGGCAACTGCCATTCCGATGCAATAAAGAATGCTACGATGCATCACCTACATGTATCTAATGTACGTCTGACTCATGTTGCACTACCTCAGGCTAGGCTCACTCTCTCTGTGTATGCTGTGTCCACCTCCCTCTAGTCTGTGCTCTGCGGTAAGTGTCCTGACTTCTGGCTAGAGTACTCTGGCTTCTCCCATGCAGAACTAGGGCATCTACCTACTGTTGGCCAGCCTAGCGCAGACCCTCTCCAGGATTCCTGACCCTTGTTAACAGGCTATCCCTTCAGGCATCCTACCAACTAGCTGCCTCAAGGTGACTAGAACAGCTATAGCCCTGTCTCCAGACCCACTTAACTCCGCTCAGGATCCTAGGTTGTGCTTTGCGAGCTGACAATTCCATCACACTCCTGACTACCCCTAGGCTCCGTCCCCATAAACAGCACTGACTGGCAGCATGCACTCTCCCTGTTTCCTAGTGTGCCTAGCAAAAGCCTGTCCTGTTGATAGATATCTCAGCAGCGCCTCCAAAATGTAACGGTTTTCTTAGCCCACCCAATCTCACATTGGCCCCTGTGGTCTACTGGCCCCATTACATGTCTGTATGTCGTGTGGTGCACCTGCTGGCTTACAGGACTCCTGAGTCTCCCGCTGTGTGTTAGTGGGGATATCAGCACGACAGGCATCTGAGGTAGTGTGCTCTGAGTCTTACTCACATACGATGCAGCGCCTCCACCCATCAGGATTTCTGCGGCCGCAGGGGATGTATCTGATGGGGACCTCCTCAGTGGTACCTCCTTCTGTAGAATGACTTCAAACTCACACAGAAGGGTTGTGGTGAACAAGGGCATCTTTATTTGCATCTCCATAGGCAGACTGCCCCTCATCGCGGTCGTGCTTAGCCGCTCATTTCTTTGCTGCACTCCATTGGGAAGGTTCCTTCTCTCCTAATAGAGTCGCTCTCCACCTCTCCCCTAAGGGATATTCACCAGCTCATCTCTCTCCACTTGAGCTGCACAGACTCACAGCTCTTGCATCAGACACTGCAACACTGTGGCAGACCTCCACATGACTCTCCTGAACACAGTCAGAACACAGACTGAACACTCTGGAACTCCTAACTTTTGACAGTGCAGTGTCTTATATAAACTCAGAAACAGACACACCTTTTGTGTCACTAACAGTGGACACACAGCATGGAGCATGTTGTCACTTACCTTGTTACATATGACACCTCACCAGGGTGTGAGGGCAAACCTCCATGATTGTTATTGGCAACCCTGCATACTTACCAGGATTACTGCCAGTATGAAGGAGATATGTACACCAATTTTACACATGGCTACACTTAGGATATACAATCAAGGGGGACAATAATTTAATGAAAAACAAAGATGTTATGAGGCCCACATTAGGTAGTGGTATCGCAACACAAAGTACTGTATCTTGATTCTATGGACACGTGATACAGAATCCTTTTAAAGCATTAATACTCCCAAACTTTACACTAGAGTGAGCGACAAATATGTTACTTAATGCAAGAATAATCTTGGAGGGCAGAACCACAACAACCAACATTCACAAAACCAACCAACTGTAATAGCTTACTATCAGTAGACAGCTTTCATCCAAAACATCTAAAAGAAGGTTTGCCATACAGTCCGTTAGCACATGTTAAACACATCGTAAGTGAGCCTGACAAATACCCTATCTAAATTTAAAGCTATGGGGTACTTTACAAGAGTGCTACAGGGGGCAAGGAAACGTATCCAGACTTGTATATGGAAATTCCTCTTAATGAAGAAACCCGATACTACTAATACCTTTATAGTCTCACCAGGAGAACTTAAATAAACCATCTTAAAACATTGGAATATCTTACAAAGTGATCCTGAGGTAGGAACCATTTTTCGAGGAAAACAAAACAAACAATCTTTACACATAAAAGTTTCAAAAACCGTAGGGACAGATTAGATAGAGCAGGACCCAGACAAAGAAAAAAATCTTCCAAGATTCTTTTTTCACATCATCATATAGGACCTTTCCCAGGTACAATTGCACACAGTGTAGCGGCATTGTCAGGGGGTGGAACTGGAAAATAATTTAAGATAAAAGGTCTTCAGCTGCTTCAACACTTACATTATATACATTTTAAAGTGCTTATTTTAGTGCATTGTTTTTTTAATAGGAAAACAATATGTTCACTGAAAATGAGAGGGTGAGTGAACACAAAACGAGCCCCCCCAATCCCAACTCTGAGACACCAGAAGCCTGATACTTCCATCAGCACAGCTCAGATATCAAAACAGAACATGTAGCTCCCCCAACAAGAGGACGACATAGGGAATGTATTCTCCTACAGAAAGAGGCCAAATGGACATACACTTTAAACCAGAGGTGGGCAACTTCAGTCCTCAATGTCCTATTTTGGCAAACATTTAGCCCTGTGGCACCACCTACCAACAGACCAATGTAGGTCATCAGGCTATGCTTATTAGGAGATGGTGCCTGGTGGAGACTGCGCCGTCAGTGTTGATATTGATTTAGGAGCACACATTTGCTCATTTCCTGCTAGTGTCTCCTTACCAGCGAACTCTTTGAATCACAGCATCATTTTGGTAGTCTCTGGAAAACCATAATTGCATCTAATGTGGACCTCATAACCATCTTGGTTTTTCGTGACCTCTCAAACCATTGTTCCCACTTACTCTATATCCTGAGCCAAAAAAGAATAGTACATTTCAGGGTACATACTGTATATAGCACTAGATTTTTAAGCCTTTATGTACAGGTGGTTGAGAAAAATGTCCTATTTTTAGTTACATCATTTGCATTTTCTTGCTCAAATTACATTAAGAGTTTCCCCAAGGCTTTTATATACATGAGTAACCATAGGGTTAATTCCTTTTGGGCACAATCACATTTTAAAGCATATCTGTATGTAGGAAAGTATCCAGTAGCAATTCTCATCATATTGAGCATTGTGTTACCAGGTTTCTTGACCCAGCGTCTTCAGTTTCTATAGCAACTACGTAAGGCGTGGGGAGAGGGGGCGGAGGTCTTGGGATGAGGAGACTGAGAACTTTAAGATAAATGAAAAAAATGTGCAAATGCACACGCACCTAAGTGCAATTGGGGTGTGCTAGGTGTGGCTACAGGCTACTGCATCTAGGTATACGAAGTTTTAAATAGTGTCTTGGGGGTGTGGATTATAGACCAATATTGTCCTCCAGATTACGGAGTCACAAAATCAACAACAATATATAAAACCAGGGAATAGAATACTAAAAACCATTATTAATAAAACATAAACAACAAGAGTGTATAAATAGTAAAAAGTATAACAATGATAACCACTGATAGCTCTTATCCCTTATTGAGATGCAGACCAGAAGCTAAGCACAGATAATTAATTGAATCACCCCCCGTCAGTCCTTTGGGTGACCAATTAGGTTAGAGTGCACTCTGACAGGTGGGAAAGATTGATACTCTCAGTCTTTCTGTAGTATGAGATGATCTTCTTTTAGGTGAAACACAAGGAGAGGACTCCACTCCTCTAGTTTAGAGATAACCTCAAATAGAAAGAAAAAGAATGTGAAGGGCGCAGTGTAACATTTTTAAACTTTATGTATCACATGTGGTGACAAAGGACAACAGATATAATGTTATACACTTACAAGAAAAATGCTTAAATATAAAAACAAGTATATGATAAAAAAGCTTGATAAAGAAGGATAATTGCCTGTAGATAGTGTGGAGTCTCACTCCCTCTGTGGCTCTGCTGCTGGCTGGAGTTTGCAAGGACAATGTTCACTTCTGGGGTGTCTGCCGGACTGCTCAGCTGTTTCGGGTGATGATCCGCTTGGAGACCCGCTGCCTCCGATGATCGGCGGGGGCTGTAGATTTCCTCTGCGTAGGCCGTCTAATTGCTGTCGGCATGGTGTTTTCCCCAGGCTCTTCCCGCTGTGACGTCAGCGGGTCGGGTGTCCAATCTCCTTGTCCATCCTCTCAGCTAATGCTGCAGCTTACGGAGTGGTTTGTGAGAGCTCTCACTGCGATCTGTGCAGTCTGTGTACTGTGCTTAGCTCCTTCTCCTACAAGTTTCACCACGTGATGTGACTTCGTCAGGTACTGTATGTTATATGTTATGTTATACCGTAAAACATATGTATCAAAGAAAAAATTTCTGCCGCTCTAGGCAGTTCCTCCGCGTGGCCTATTCCTCTACTTTGTAACCTACTTCCTTCTCTAAGTTTGAATGGTCTATTTCCCGTCCCCTGTGAGTCATCGGAGAACGTGTTTCTGATACTATCATATTAATATTGTAGTACCATTCACTCCTGGGATTTCCGTTTGTGCTAGCTACATGATCCAGACTTTTAGAAATTATGCGCCAGTATCATTAACCAAACTTGTTAATTTTTCCATCTGGCATACGAACCAAATTCTGTTTCTGATTGAAGCAATAGTTGGGATTTCATTCTGTTTCCATAATGCTGCGATCTCGCACCTCGTCGCTGTTGCGAAATGTGCTACTAATTTACTTTGTATTCTGGAAAGCCCCTCCGCCGGTCTGTTCAGGAGGAACAGCCAGGGGTCCAGTGGGATTGTGAGGCCTAAGATCCTCTTTAGCCAATCTCTGATTTGCTCCCATATGGGCAGCACCCGAGGGCAAGACCACAGCATATGTAAGAAATCCACCTCCCCTCCACCTTGTTTTGGAAACAATGGGGAGTAGCCTGGTATAAATTTGGATAATTTCATCGGAGTGAGGTACCACCTCATTAAAACTTTATACGTGTTCTCCCTTAACGTCGTACAGATAGAACTTTTAGTCGCGGCCATGCATATCTCTGCCCAATCCTCTCCTTTAAGGTTTCCCCCAGATCCTCCCACTGTGCTATATAAGAATTTCCTTGAATAAGCTACCCACGAACAGACCACCTCTCCGTTTAGCTGAGATATAAGTCCCTTAGTCTCTGTTTATAATATACAGAGTTTTTCAAGTTTGTTAATTGGGCACGGGGCGATTTTAAAAAAAATAAAATGCTCTAATCTGGAGGTATCTAAAAAATTCTGTATGTGGGATGTCTTTTTCTGACTTAATTTGTTCAAAAGTTTTGATGCAGTTTATACCCTCCATATCTTTGAGTCGCAAATGACCCTTCTGTTTCCAATTTGTATACTGTAGTTCTTTTTTTAGTTACGTTTTGCTTATGCAAAGTCTGACTCTCTAAGTACAGGCACTCCTCGGTTATCCAACGGAATTCATTCTGGAAAGTAGCGTTGGATAGTGAAAGTGTTGTAAAGCGAGTCCCATGTTAATCAGTGGCGGTGAGCGTCGGATAAGTCATTTCCAGCGTCTGAAAACGGCCCCATAAGATTGCATTGTGACGCGTCGGATATGCCGTCCACCGTAAAGTGAAACGATGGATAGCGAGGACCTCCTGTATATACATTGGATACTGCAGATGTTCAAGGTAAAAAGGATTGCCTACATGTAACCAAGAGACACTCCTGAATGGGCCTCCTTTCCTTTGACTTTATTTTATGCGTAGAGATTGTAAAATGCAGAATGACTTCCTTTACTATTGGGATTTCTCTTCTGTATTTAATTTATTAGAATATATAAATAAAAGCAAAATAAATAGCTAAAAAAGCTCTGTCTAATTTGTAATAGCAACAACATTTTTTTCAAGTTAGACAATCTTTATTGGAACAGTTAATCTTTGCACGTGGATATGACGTACTGTGGCTGTCCATATGATAGAAGGAAACAATGGAAAATATCCTGCAGGTTTGTGTCCTTGGGCAACAGAGATACAGTAGTGCTATGCTGGAACAAACTGTGCTGTACCCAAGCATCTTATTACAGTAGTGTTCTGTTAATCCAAAGCAGCATTCTGTGCTTGTGACTACTCGAAGAATGAGCTTAGTGCAGCACATACCTGTACCACAATTAAGCACGTGCAATCAATTTTAGTACGTTTAGACACTGAGTCATTTGCAATAAATTACAAGTGAGGATCCTATTAATTACCCCAGTTGTAACCTTCTCCAAACATCCACAGGGAAACTCCTGGTGATGGTAAGTATTGTGAGGGCGGCAAGATATGGCGATTAAAACAAACAGTTCAGGCAGTTATCGTATTTTTCCTTGGAAAAATAGGCTCTGGTTGCAAAGAAAAAAAATATATTCATAATCATATATGCACTATTTTCAGGTGTGATGGGTGAGAATTTGTATGGTTAATCTACAAAGAAGGGTGTCGCTGGTCTGTTTATCACATACAGCCAGTCTTCACACAAGTGTTTTTATTGCTATTTACGATCTAAACGAAAAACGGACGGGCACCTCCGGGACTACTATAGGGGGCCTCATTCGCTGCGCATGCGCGCTACGCAGACCATCACGCCGACAAGCGTGTGAAGCTGAAACGCAGCACAGCCTCAGAATACAGCCCCAGCGCGCGGGGCTTGTTCCTGAAGACTGAGATCACCCCCTCTTCATCCCACCTGTTGCCCTACCAATAGAAGTTACGATCGTGATCTGGACCATTAAAGTTTTTATATATGTAAGTGCATATTATTATTTTTATTTGTTGTGAATACACATTATATCTCAATCTTGGTGCGCTTTTGTGTTTTTTCTTTTAATCTACAAAGATACTTAAAAAAAAAAAAGTGTATTCCATCTATGTATTAGTGTGCATTTTGCATTCTATACCTATTTTAAGGGTTATTAAAATGTATCCCATACAACAAGAATTTTCATACTTAACTTCTATACATACACACACACACACACACACACACACACACACACACACACACACACACACACACACACACACACACACACACACACACACACACACACACACACACTAAAGAATTCCAGATTTTAAACCGATTAAAATTGAAACTTTTTTGTAATTACATTTTGCATTTCTCAGAGATTACATTACAACCAAAAATCTTTTTAACTTGGGAGGTTTTCTCATTTTGCTGTATGGACAAGACCTACTACGGTTATTTCCCCTCATACAGAGGTAAAAGGAAAGGTTCACAGTGTAGTGTTAGGACCTGCAAATTTGATTATACCTTTACGTTGTTATGCAGGCTTATGACGCTTTGGCCAAAGGGTTTCACTAAATAACCAAGAAAAATATTATTATTGAAGTATTTAACCTTTATACTTATTACCATATATGTTTTGGCAATAGGATGTAGCATTGGGCTCCCCTGTCTTTTGTTGTATACTATTTGAAACAACACAGACATTTTTCGGTTACAGACCGGGAACCAGAGCTTTAAAACTGCAATTTTTGCCGTTGTCATTTTCTCCCTCTCTCAGGCCTCTGACCTCTTTAACAAATTTATTTAACGGAACTATCAAAATTTCAAAAACTCTTGGGGTTAAAAATCAATAATAGCAACCTACTGTAAGCCCTCAACATCAATCTGGAAAAGAGGTAGTTAAATTATAAATCATAAATGCTGACTTTAATTTGCAACCTCTGGCCATCAAATATCTGGGGTGTATTTTATTTATTTTTATGTATAAAAATGTGTAACAGGGTATGTCTCTTTCTACCTGGCTTTCCCCTGTGTAAGTCCCTGCTTGCTGCAGGCAGTAACAGGTTCATTCTGTTGTCTTGTGACTCCCCTCATGCCCCTCTTATGAGTGACAGAAGTAAGGTGGTGATTCATGGCCTGCGTCAGCCTATCTGGTATAGGTATAGACCATGAGTCCGCCC
Organism: Ascaphus truei; assembly: GCF_040206685.1. Taxonomy (NCBI): domain Eukaryota; kingdom Metazoa; phylum Chordata; class Amphibia; order Anura; family Ascaphidae; genus Ascaphus; species Ascaphus truei. Next base: position 41,104,582 of record NC_134485.1, on the reverse strand, counting down.
CTTCTTGTTCCTCCTAGGAGGGAGTGACAGATTTATTTTAGTCCTGTTCCTGGTCTGGAAGAGAGAGGAAGCAGAGAGCTATGAGTTTCTCCCATGGCGGGATGAGCATGCTCACCCTCAGTCTTTGGACTGAGGGAACGTCCGATTCAGCCAAGGAGGCCCTGTAAGACCAGGGGCCATCACCATCTAGAGGTCTGGGACCTCTGAGACTCTGGATCGCTGTAAGGAGATCTGCAGTGGATGCCTGCCATACAATAAAGACCCTTGTTATCACTCCTGTCTAAGTACCAGTCGTTGGCAGGAGGGAGAAGTATGCAATAGTGGGGGCTGACTTCTGGACACCCTGGAACCCACTACGGCTGAAGGCACTAACACCATGAAAAGAACTAGAGAAAGAACCTAAGCCAGCCCTGATCTCCATACCATCGCAGATCCAACTCGGCTCTCTTGGTCCTAACAGGTATTTGCACTACACACAGGTAGCAGAAGTTGTGCATCTCCCACTGGGGGTGGGGGGAAACAGTTCTACAAATGTTTTACCAGGAAGTAATACATTGAGAGTTACCTCTCATTTTCAAGTATGTCCTGGGCACAGAGTTAAAAAAAAAATACATGGTTACATTAAAAGAACAGGTTTATACAGTGAATTCACAGACATTTCATGGACAGATAGAGTTGGAAAATTGGGTAAATGGGGATGAAGGGCTTGTGAGTTTCAGATTGAAATAGAGCAGCTTTAACATCACTTTAACATCACCAAACATCAGCAAACGGCTCACACCGTTTGGATGCCTTTCGGCTGTGCCAAAGGCTGTCTGCCTTTGGGGCAACGCAGACGTACACTGGGGTGGTTCAGATTGAATCTGTTGCAGCTGTGAACAAAAAGTTATTTGTGTTTTCTTGGCTCATTAACATTCCAGTGAGTGGGGGTGACGTTCCACAAAATACAAGCACATGTTAACCCTTAGCACACTAATCCTGTGCATAGGGGAGCAGTTCTTGGGGAGCCCCATCAGGCTATCTGCCTTTGGGGCAATGCAGACTTACACGTATATTACACATATATTGCAACACTTATAGCATGCTCTACCAGGATTACCCAAAATGTCTCAAAATCTACAAGATGATATTTGGGCATAGTCCGACTTCAACATCTCATGGATAGGCATAATTCAGTTTGTAGAAATGAATCTCCCATGCCTATTACATTTATTGAAGACACTGTCCATCCCAATTCTAAATCAAGGACATGCTTAATCTTCAATGGCAAATCCGCAAATTCATATGGCATAAGTGAAGGCCAAGAATTAATAGGCGCAGTCTCACCATCCCGACAAGAGGAGGGAGCCTAGCCCTGCCTTGCCTCATCTCCAATTATAGGGCTGCACATCAGGCCAACTAGCTCAATAGCACACAGATCCAGAATGGAGACTCTGGGTGGCCCTCGAGGCATCTCTGACCCATTCAGAGGAATTAGACAAACTAATGTGGCTGTCCCACTCAATAAAAGGTGAGATCTTTGGAGGGCCTGCCTACAGCTGCTCACTCACTGAAAAATTGGGAAGAACAGAAATTCCCTCACTACTGAAAAATCCCTAATGGCTCCCATCCCAGGTAGACCTGACGTGTAGCCAAAACTGTCAAAAAGTAACTTCTTTAATTGGCATAAATCTGGAATCACTAGACTAAATAACCCGAGCTTGGACCTCAGTCCCAGACACAGAGTACTTTCACAAAGAAAAAGGCCTGTCTGATAACCAATTCTTTCAGTTCCTGCAACTAAGAGCATTTCACTCAAAGATCCTCCCTGTTTCTCCCCAAACCCATTTCGAGAAAGGGTAATGTGGACCACCAAAAATATACCTCAACTGTATGGTTACTTCTCATGCCCAGCGGAAGACTCAAGCTAAGCTCAAATGTATGTCTCAACGGGAAGCAGACCTCAATAAGGAATTAGATGGAGATGACTGGGAAGAAATTTTCGAAGGCAGTGGCCAAGAGTTTTATTTGTACCACTATCAAGGAGAATGCATACATGGTTATGATGAGATAGTACTGCACCCCTCTAAAACTGTCCAAATGTGTTCCAGGTTATGCCCCAAAGGCTGTGGGTGATCAAGCCTCCTTTCGCCACATATGGTGATCCTAAAATAAAATACTGGTCTCAAAGGATTTTGAATATAGATCTCCCACTTGACCCTTGGTTATTCTTACTAAGCAGACCTCGCCCAGACCTCTCCAAGAAAGCGAATAAACTAACTCTCATATAGCAATTCTAAGGAGATATACATTAGCGGCCTTATGGAAACATAAAGATATACCATCCCTAGGCACAATTCGCAACAAGATTTAATTAATCTGCCAGGGGAAAAGATGGCATGCCTATTGCACGATTCCTGTTTCAAGTTTCAGACAGTCTTGCATCCCTGGTTTTCCCATACAGCCATCCCCGGCCTTAACCGACACTCAGCTCTTCTCTGAATTTGAGACTTTGTTCCCCACATATAGCAAAAAAATTGGGATACACAGCTCCTAATACAAATGCCAGATCTCACTGTTTCACAGGAGATATAAATAATATGGTTCCCACTCACAATGCCTGTCTGTGAACTGAGAATTGGTAACAAAACTGAATGAAAATACATTACTCTAATATTTACTCTAGTTTTAACTTAGGGTGCAAATGTATCTATATGAGCCTCCCCTCACCCTCCACTTCCTCTTTTCTGTACCCATAATTATATTTTTCTGTTATAATGCTGTAAAACGTAAATATATATATATGGACAAAAAACAAACAAAAGCGCAAGCTCCATAGCACGTAACTGAATAAAAAATAAGGTACATTTATTTAAAAAATCAGCAACCCATAAGAATGTGCACTTACAGGATTTAAAACAGAACCATTCGTGGGAGAGAAATCTCTTGTGGTCATCTGCGATGGTAGGGGGAGTCCCAGATTGGCAGGGTGGATGTAAACAGCCCAGGATCAACATGAACTACCGCCAGCCAGAGCGCAGGGACGTCATCGCGTTCGTGTTGGTGTACTTGGAGTCCCTGGCTTCCCTGCGCTCCGGCTGGCGGCATTTTTGAGTGCTAGCAACCACTACATGAGGGAGAAAAGGACGTGCAGGCATCGGATGCCTCTCTACCTTGCTGCCATCTCGAGATAGGAGTTCGTGGTGATCCTGGGCTGTTTACATCCACCCTCCCAATCTGGGACTCCCCCTACCATCGCAGATGACCACAAGAGATTTCTCTCCCATGAATGGTTCTGTTTTAAATCCTGTAAGTGCACATTCTTATGGGTTGCTGATTTTTTAAATAAATGTACCTTATATTTTATTCAGTTACGTGCTATGGAGCTTGCGCTTTTGTTTGTTTTTGTCCATATATATATATATATATATATTTACGTTTTACAGCATTATAACAGAAAAATATAATTATGGGTACAGAAAAGAGGAAGTGGAGGGTGAGGGGAGGCTCATATATATTCAGTTACGTGCTATGGAGCTTGCGCTTTTGTTTGTTTTTTGTCCATAGATTCCGAAAGTGGTTGGCTATACCACTCTCTTTAAAGCTGCAAACACGCTCCCTGGATCTTCAATTGGGACCATTTTTTCTCTCTGGATTTTTGTTTGATTGGAACATTTATTTTAGACTTTTTCCCTTGTTCACTATCACGTTATGATTTGTAGATATTACTAGGTTAAATTGTGGTTAATAATTTAATTTGACATTTTTAAATTTTATTAATGTAACTTAATATTAGTGTTATTTTATATCCTCTTTAGCGCTACTTAATTTTTGTGTTGTTCCATATATATATATATATATATAAAAAGTTTATTGAAAGTTGTATTTCTATATTTATATTTTAAAGATGTTGAAATGACAGCTAAAGAAAAACATTGAGCTAATGCCTGATTTAGTTACTGACCACTGGTTATCATATAACATTCTTATGTCATCATACAATGAGCTCATTCTCTAGTGACTCAGAATGCTAGTCCTGCTTATCATCCTTCAAGCATTTTGTTTCATGTAAGATCCATTAACAAAGATATCCTGAAATACACTGACGCAACCTTAACCCTGTAAAAGTGACATTCTAGCAATACAATGTTAATTTATCTTAACCCTTTCTCTCAACACATCCGATAAGATTGTCTCTCGAAAGCACAGGATTATCTAGTTCTGTTTTTTAACCTCATAACTGCTAGAAGAACATGAACTGGGTTAATTTTCTCAGTAAAAAAATAAAAATAATACTACAAAAGTACCAAAAGCGTTTATATAAAAATCATCCCAATTTGAAGCCTTTCAATTGTCCCAAGATCTCTGGGGCAAAACAATACCATCTAACTCCTGATCCCTCACAAACAGAAGGTCCTTGGTTTGGAGGTCTTCACTGGATGAATCTTCCCTTGTAGTCTGTGGGGTTTCACATGGACAGCTTCATACAGGCCTCTAACAGGGAGGGTCTGCCGAGGTTGGTGTCACGGGCCCGCTGGTAGGGGGGTCCGGTCGGTGCTACAAATTTCCCCCCACTGGCCAGGCCCTGTTGCCGGTCGCGGCCAGGCCCTGGCTCTCAGCTGCCTGCAGGGCCTTTTTTTTTGCCAGGCTTCTCTCTCTGTCTGAGGTGCCAGGTCCTCTGACATCAGCGCCGGAAGTCAGCTGGGCTTCTGATGCACGCTGGTGTAAGAGGGAGGCCCGACATGCATCACACTCAGACACCTCGGCCACTGCCCCCCCTCCTCTCTGCAGCCACCAATGGCCCCACCCTCCTCTCTGCAGCCACCGGCCCCCCCTCTCTGCCCTTCTGCAGCCACTGCCCCCCCCCCCTCACCGCCCTTATGCAACCACCGCCCCCCCTCTCCTCCCTTCTGCAGCCACCTCCCCCCCACTCCGCCCTTCTGCAGCCACCGCCAACCACCCCCCATTCCCCCTTTCTGCAGCCACAGGCCCCCCTCCACCCTTATGCAGCCACTGCCCCCCCCTCTCCGCCCTTCTGCAACAACCGCCCCCGCCCTCTCCTCCCTTCTGTAGCCACCGCCCCCCCTCTCCGCCCTTCTGCAGCCACCGCCAACCCCCCCCCCTTTTTCCACCTTTCTGCAGCCACAGGCCCCCCCTCCGCCCTTATGCAGCCAACACCCCCCCCTCTCTGCCCTTTTGCAGCCAATGCCCCCCCCCCTCTCCGCCCTCCTGCAGCCAACAGCTCCCCCTCTCTGCCCTTCTACAGCCACCGGTGGCCTACCGGCTGCGGTTGCCAGCATCTATGAGGATTCCTTCGGTCTTCCACACCTCTCTACTCAAGCCCTTCATCCAGGATGAAGCAGCGCTACATATAATATTTGACATAATATTACAATGTAACATATCTTATAAACTTGAGATCTTTTAATTGAGTAATTTTGTTAGAAAATTATGCAAAAAGAATCAAAGTAGATGGAAAGTAGCATTTCCAGCATTACTGATTTTGGATATTGCAAAGGGGGGGTATCGATATCTGGCATGGCCCATTGTCCTATATAGAGAAATGAACTGTCTGACAAGGTTGCAGGAGAGCACTCTGGGAACTCTGTTACATGACAGGAGTGCCGCAGTCATTCAGGAAGTCCAGACCAGCACTCAAGTGGCTTAGTAATTATTTATTAATGGGTTGATAGACAACTGGAAAGGAGGAGCTGAATTTATCTTTTAACACCTGATGAACCACTCTTGCAACTGTAGACTTAAAGCAGCAAAACGTGAAATCTTATGTAGTGTGTTTTTTGTTTTTAATAAATCAGTTCCATAGTGTTAGATAATACTTACTGTATTTATTTTTTAAATTATTATTATTCAACTCTTAATGCCATGTTTAATGCATTTTAAAGCATCCTTTGATTTGTATTTCTATATCAGGGTTTACCCCACCTCCCCAGCAGTGCAAGATATTTGCAACACTTTCCTGTTTGTGATCATTTGTTGCCAATGTTCCCAGCGGTTTGAGCTTTAAACTACAGTATAACAATAGATAATGTTACCATAGTAATATAAGGATACATTGTAACTGCTGAGTTACACTGACTGAAGCAGCCATATATGTTAGTCACACAATCTGCATTGATACAGATTTACAGTATAACAGGAGCATCAGACGATTGCCAGATTAGGTAAGAATGTAGAATTATACATTGTGACATGCTTAGCATGTACAAATAATAATAAAAAACAGGGAATGTACTATTGCTATTTTAATATCTTAACCCTCCCTGAGAATTTATGGACAACGGAAACAGTACTACACCTCCCTCTAAAGCCTAATCTACACACCCTCATCTCTGCTCTTTCACTCAAATGTCTTTTGTTCTGTAATATCTCGTCATTCACTCCTCATACATTTATCACTCCCCAATACCTGCATCCCACTCTTTGCAGTTTCCATTGCTCTTTTGTAAATATTTCTATTCTCTCCCCATTTCCCCCTCTCCTCCCTCTATCCACATTTTGTTACCCTCCTCCTTTAACTGTGCCATACACTGCACCACTATCTACCGCACCCCTTAATAAAAAGCACCCTCCCAAATCCTCTGCTCACCTCCTTTCTCTCTCACTATGCCTCCTTGCTGCTGGTAATCTCTCTCCCAATCCTGAAACTGGCCATACACACACCCACACCAAGGTTACGGCCCAGTGTTGGCTGCTGCGCGCGCGCCTGGCATACTGGCGGTGCGTGCACAGCTTAAAGCCACGATCTGCGGTCCGTATGGAGTGATGGGAGACGCAGGGGTGTTTGGCCAAACAGGGGGGGTGGAGGGGGCATCCCTTGTTTTCAGAGCTTCGGCTTGGAATGGATAACAAGCAACTCTCCCTGCAGGGACTGCACTAAGTCCCTCCATTCTCACTCTGTTACCGGACCTCTCTCAGCTTGACAGCCAAATCCCCCTTTGCAAAACATGGGAATGTTGCAATACATTGGACGCACCTAGCCATGCAACACATTATCCACTAATGTTAACAGCCATTTCATCATTTAACCCTTTTAGGGCCAGCTCTGGCAGCGAAAGTTCGTTTTCTTAGGGATAAAAATGCAGCAATGATTTCAGTGGTGCAGTGAGCAGGGCAGAGATGGAAAGTGATATTATTATAAAAAAAAAATCACAATTTAAGAGGACCTACAAAGTGAAACACCACAGGAGAGTTTAACGGGGGGGGGGGGAAGTTTGATCAGGATAGACAAAGAAGAGCTGCACGTGTGGGATCTTTAATATACTACAATAAAGATGTCTGTAAAGTATCCACTGTGTTTATTTACCTCGGACACCTGACCTGAGCCCCAGACCTGAATTAAAAAGCTGCAGCTAGCAGCAGATACAAACATTCAGGCTCTTTGATACAATTGTGTGCCCCTTACCCGCATTTGCTGCCATTTACTCCAAGCACACCACGTGACCACATCGCCACACGGAAAGACAAAATTCTTGTCTTCCCTGCTGGCTGATGCGCCACCGCACTTCGTGAGTCAACACGCGAGAACACACTTGGGCCTACCTGATTGAGGTTAGTGTCTGGTGTGCGGAACGCATGCCACTGCGTGTGCCGCTGTCACCACAGGGGACTTAGCCTAAGGATATGATCCTTGCTAACTTAATACTAATTCCCCATCTACGTTCCTTTTTTGTTGCCTTCTCCTGTACCCTCTGGAATGTTGGAATGTTGGCTCTATGACTAACAAGCTGTTGCGATACATAATTACCAGTCCCAAGAGTCCATGAAATAGTCCATAGCCAAAGAAGGAAAAACGGATCCTGGTTTGTCCTTTCAGAGGCGATTCTCCTATGATTTAAAACAAAGAAAACATTTCGCAGTAATCACTTTCAGCAGAAAAAATCTCCCATACGGGTTTGAAATGCGTACTAACAGCATGCACAGTGGTTAAGTGCAGTGGATATAATCTGTGCTTTAACCTCCGGTCGCCTGGCTGAATTCACGAATCCCACGTAGTTCACAGCAAAGATCCTCAATGCAGTTCCTCACACAGTCACCAGTGAGTATTACCCCCAAATAATGAAATAAACACAGCGTGGTACAGTGGGGACAACTTTAATAAAAAACACAATAGTACACTTACAATGTGCCAGATCTTGTCGCATAATAATTGCCGTCCGCAGCTTGAGTTACTGGAGATTGACTTTGCAGCAGGGGTTGGTGTCTCTCTCCTCTCCTTGTGGCTGCGACTCCTTCAAACACCTCCTCCGATGACGTCACCACCTAGTCAGAGACTCCTCCTCAATGCCTGCAGGCGCCATTAAGCTCCACCCTACGCATTCCTTGACTTAGAGTGTCACTTCCTCAGGGGCATTGGAACTCTTGCAGTAGAGTGCTCTTATTACAGGATGAAGGTCATTGGATAAAATGTTAGTCTCTTCACAAGCCACCTAGATTGTAAGCTCAAAGGGGCAGTGGTCTCCTTTCCTCCTGTGATTTTATGATTGTTGCACTTCTTGTATTATTGCCTGTATTGTCTTTTTTTTACACTGTTTAAATAAAAATATACACACAATCTAATAATAATTTATTAAGCCCACTGGAGTGCCTGTCCTAAAAGCACATTAACTGATCTGGTTAATTACAGTGCACCATAGCATGTGACAAAGTTTTCAGATTGCTCTCTTCACTGGCACACTACATAGGTTATAAATCATACACTTCGATATCCATTTGTAATGTTGCACAGTAAGCATTCCTTTCATACTAAAGATCAATACATTTTACTTCAATATTCTCAGTTTCCATTTTTGTGCACTTCCTATGCTTTCATCTATTTCATAAAAACAATCTTCATTGGTAGGATAGTGTCAAGTATATTTAATAAATTGGTTTTACTTTGTTATCCTGATTTCCGGCCGCTCCTCCTTCTCTTACCGTGCACCCCAAAACTGGAACAACCTACCCGAGACTCTCACATCCACCACCAGTTTAAATACTTTCAAAACGAAGGCTGTCTCACATTTTAATCTGGTCTGTAACTGTTACATAAACCTATAATATAATCTTCTCTAACTGTGCATGCAATGTCTTGTATATAATGTATACCCTGTTCATTTATGTAACTGTATTTGTAACCATGTATTATTTGTCATATTAACTATGTCCTTGAAAACGAGAGGTAACTCTCAATGTATTACTTCCTGATAAAACATTTTATAAATAAATAAATAAATTTCCTGATTTGCTCATAGATCATTCTGCCATTTTACTTTTCCAGAGAAATATATCAAATAGTTTTTGTAGGGGCTCTAAAACAAGGACAGCATGGATTTGATAGGGAACACCAACCACCATTGCAACTTTGAAATCACTTGTGCATTCTTACCTTGGTTTAGATATCATTTCTTATCTAGCCCATAGTGAAAGATGCAAGTATTGTGTACTCCGTAAAATGTGTTGTGCTTCATGGAATTATCATTTAGAACTCAATTTAAATACATTTACACATCTCCAAAACAATGATATATTAAACATATTAGACAAATTGTTAAATGTCTGTGATTTAATTTATTTATCTATTTCTGCTGATCTAATACGCCTGACCAGGATTTTGTTTGGTGTGAGAAAGGAATGGCAGGTTTCAGTAACAGCACCATGGCATCATATGACAACAAATGGCAAGACATACAGTACACCAGCGGTGCGCAAACTGGGGGGCGCAAGATTATGTAGGGGGGCGCGGGCTGCTTGCAGGGAAACCTGGGGGCGGGCAGAGCTGTGCACGGGCGGCCAGAAGCTCCGTGCTGCTGCTTCTATGTGTCTGTGTCTTGCAGAGGGGGCGGGGCTTCTCTCTGCACACAGACAGCCCCTCCTTACCTTCCTGTCTGCTTCCCGCACCAGTTTTCAGCAGCATGGGGGGTTGGGGGATCGGAGCATGTCACCCCCCCAGGTGAAATTGTGTGGGGGGGGGGATTGTGTGTGTGTGTGTGTGTGGGGGGGGGGGGATTGAGTGTGTGTGTGTGGGGGGGGATTGAGTGTGTGCATGGGGGGGGATTGAGTGTGTGTGTGTGTGGGGGGGATTGCGTGTGTGTGTGTGTGGAGGGGGATTGTGTGTGTGTGTGGGGGGGGGATTGAGTGTGTGGGGATTGAGTGTGTGGGGATTGAGTGTGTGTGTGGGGATTGAGTGTGTGTGTGTGGAGGGGGATTGTGTGTGTGTGTTGGGGGGGGATTGAGTGTGTGGGGATTGAGTGTGTGTGTGGGGGGATTGAGTGTGTGTGTGTGTGTGTGTGTGTGTGGAGGGGGATTGTGTGTGTGTGTTGGGGGGGGATTGAGTGTGTGAGGATTGTGTGTGTGTGTGTGTAGATTGAGTGTGTGTGTGGGGGGGGGATTGAGTGTGTGTGTGGGGGGGATTGAGTGGGTGTGTGTGTGTATGTGTGTGGATTGTGTGTGTGTGTGGGGGGGGATTGAGTGTGTGTGTGTGTGGGGGGGGGGGGATTGAATGTGTGTGTGTGTGGGGGGGGATTGAATGTGTGTGTGTGTGTGTGTGTGTGGGGTGGGGATTGTGTGTGTGTGGGGGATTGTGTGTGTGGGGGGATTGAGTGTGTGTTTTTGTGAGTGTGTGTGTGTGTGTGTGTGTGTGGGAGGGGATTGTGTGTGTGTGTGGGGGGGGATTGAGTGGGTGGGTGGGGATTGTGTGTGTGTGTGTGTGTGTGTGTGTGTGTGTGTGTGTGTGTGTGTGTGTGTGTGTGTGTGTGTGTGTGTGTGTGTGTGTGTGTGTGGGGGGGATTGAGTGTGTGTGTGTGGGGATTGAGTGTGTGTGTTTGTTGGGATTGAGTGTGTGTGTGGGGGGGGATTGAGTGTGTGTGTGGGGGGGGGATTGATTGTGTGTGTGTGTGGGGGGTTGAGTGTGTGTGTGGGGGGGGATTGTGAGGGGAGGATTGAGTGTGTGTGTGTGTGGGGGATTGAGTGTGTGTGTGGGGGGGATTGAGTGTGTGTGTGTGGGGGGGATTGTGTGTGTGTGTGGGGGGATTCAGTGTGTGTGGGGGGGGATTCAGTGTGTGTGTGTGTGGGGATTCAGTGTGTGTGTGTGTGGGGATTGAGTGTGTGTGTGTGGGGGGGGATTGAGTGTGTGTGTGTGAGGGGGATTGAGTGTGTGTGTGTGTGTGTGGGGGGGGGAGATTGTGTGTGTGTATGTGGTGAGTGTGTGTGTGTATGTGGTGATTGATTGAGAGAGAGAGTGTGTGTTGTAATGCAGTGGTGCGCAAACTGGGGGGGCAATGAGGCGCAAGATTATTTAGGGGTGCGCAGGCGGCGTGCGGTGAAAACTGGGTGCGCGGGCCGGCAGACGCTGTGCGCGGGAGGATGAAAAAGCTGTGCGCGGGGGGCGGCCAAGAAGATGTGTACGGGCGGGCAGCCGAAGATGTGTGCGGGTGGCTGAACAGGATAGTGCAGGTGGCGGCCACGTGATGGTGTGTGAGCGCACGCGCAGGGGCTTCGAAGGTACGGGGAGGAGCACGCCCGAGCACGGTGAAATCAAACGCCCCTCCCGGTGTCTGCCCTGCAATAGCGCTTTGGTCCTGCTCTCTTCCGCTGGCAACCTGCTTCACTGCGATCCTCTGCAAGTGAAAGGGTCGGCTGCCACTATATCAATCATACTATGAATGTACAGAAATAATGTAAAAAAAAAAGTGAAAACACAACATTGAAAAAGGAAAAAAAATAATAATAATAATGTAGGTAGGAGTGTGGATGACAATGGGGATAGCAAGACAAAAAGCAGGGAGGGGAAGGAAGAAACAAAAAGGGGGGGGGGAGAGGGAAGGGAGGTAGCAAAGAGGTGGATGAATGCCCCCCAAAAGTATTGCCTTTGTGCACGTACGCTCTCCCAAGCTTGGCGCTTGGGGAGACAAACAAAATTGACTTTGAAGTGCGCTCAGCAGCAGTCAATGCACACACACATATCCACACACAGCCACACACAGACACAAACACAAATAGCCCCGATCCACGCTGCTCACCCCTGCAGTACACCATGGAGGATCTCAATTGCTCCTTCATTTACAGTCATTGTAAATGGGCCTTCTAGTGAGTCTTCACTTACTGTGACATTCTTCACTGAGACTTCATCTCTATGAGTGAGGTTAACCTGTACAACATTAGTACAAGTTGTTTTCTTTGTTCTACAGTGGAAATGCCCCCTTTAAAAATGCTGCATATTGCTGCACTATTTCTTTCCTTCCACAAGATGGAGCCTGTGTACAGATGTGCGGCAGTCTCCTCCAGGAGGATTACAGCATTAAAACGCCCTTATGTCTTCACATTATCTGGAAACAGAAGAATGTATAAAGATAAAATGAGTAGCTTACTGGAAGTTTAACATGGAGGAATTTGGAGCTAAGTGCAAAATGTGTATAGATGTCATCCATCTACCTTAGTTTACATATTGTAAACTGACTGAAAGGGCACAAAAACTGTTTTAAACAAAAATGTGAAGCTGCTGTAACCTTCCCCCAAAATTGGTTCTGCTAGTCTCATACTTTGCATAATGTATTTTGCTTTCCAAAGACATTGTGTAATATCTACTGTATATAGGCAATGCATGCAGAGAAGCATTGTTCATGAATAATGATGGTGGTGATTTTACCCTGTGTGCGTGTTAGGGCAGGGATGATTCATCTTTAGAATATTTGTGTATGAGAGAGAGAATTGAAATGCATGTGACAAGAAGATTCATGGTAAGAACAAAAGACAACTGAAGAGATTAATGAAACTTGCAGCTGCAAGTGCCAGTTATGGCGTGCGCTGCAGGGACAAGAGCAGCCCCTCAGTGGGGCCGGGCCCACAACCAGGGTTGGCAAACGCGTTGCGCGACCAGATTTTGAAGACAGAAAAACAGTCCTCAGATCAGGCGACGGAGCAATGCCCAAACCCCTTCCCCCCCCTCCAAGATTTTAATATTGAAGGGACCCAAAGTCTGTCATTTCTACCAGTATTATTATACCAATGGTTAGTGCCCAACTCCTGTCCTCAAGCTCCCCCATCCAACAGGTCAGGTTTTCAGGATATTCCAGCTTCAGCATAGGTGGCTCAATCAGAGGCTCAGTCTTTGACTGAGCCACCTGTGTTGAAGCAGGGATATCCTGAAAACCTGACCTGTTGGGGGGTGGGGAGGCTTGAGGACTGGAGTTGAGCACCCCTGGGTTAGTGGATTGAAAATCCTGATATTTAACCAGCAAGACACCCGTGTATATTTGAACAGCCTAAAAAAAAACTCAGCAGTAGCATTTGCAAGCGGCAGCCATGTTAAGAATAGCTCCACAGGGGAAATACAGCCCCCAGAAGGCCATAGGGCTACAGGATCAGATGACACATAGCCAATCGCACGGCTAGATCCCCCAACTTCCACATAGATACATTTGGCGCACTGGGGAGACCCCGGCAGCCGGAGCTGGGACAAGCAGAGGGTTGGGTGTGTTTGCAGGGTGCCAGAGACTAGGCCAGAGACCCCCTTAGGCTGCGGTCCCAGTTACTGCCACAGCACACGGCTCGGCGTGCGCTGTGCGTGTAAGCACCGCCCCTCAATGGGGCTGGGCCCAGCAGTCACCTTCACGCTGAAGGTGCAGCCGCGCCGTACTACAAGATTTTTTTCAACGCAATGAAATTGAGTTCAAACCTTGTGATGGAGGCGTGGCCACGCCCCCACCGGCAGTTCACCAAATGAGGGCGAACCAGCTGCGTGACGTAATGGCCATGCCCCCGCAAATCCCCGACCACGCCCCCTCCCGTCGCATGCTTCCCTCTCTCCTGGAGACCGCAGATCGCGGTTAGTGCTGTGCACGTAACGCCCCCCCCCCCCCCCCTGCCGGGCGCCGTGTCACAGACATGACTGTGACCCCAGCCTTAGGCCCCAGCTAGGCCCGACTCCCCCTTGAGCTTGTGGTTGCTGCAGGGACAGGCCCAGTAGATAGGGACACCGCCCCGTAGCATAAGCGTGAGGAACACAGCCTGGACGCGGCTGCAACCTGGCATCAGGTGGTCTGGAACAATATCACAATGCACAGAGAGAGACTATAATGGTGGGACACTCCTGCTGGACACCACCCCATGTTGAGGTGGACTTGTCGCTGACGACGACTGCGTGGGACTGGACGGTTCCTTGTCTACAGTGCTACCGGGTGCTGGAGTACCCTGCAGGTATCACCAAGTGCACCAACTCTACACACGCTAGTTGTGGGCAGCACTGTCACACACACTTGGGGTGGGAGCGCCTATTGTGGGCCGGACGCTAGGACATTGATGCCCTGGCACCCAAGTACTGTGCTAATACTGTGCGGGATTATCACTATATGCCTTATATGGCGTGGTTGTTACTTGGTACATTGTCCTGTGACGGCGTTATCCAACACTGTTAGGATCCCGCACAGGTGGAGGCGCTGGCATCAGACAGATCAGATACACCCCAGGCTCTCAGCAGCGGAGGCTCAGACCTCCTGTGAGCCACAAGTAACGCACCACACACACAGTAGCCGTCATATCTCCCAGGGGATGGTAGAAAGTGCGCTACCCAGGATTAGCTGCTATTTGCTGCAATTCACCAAACCTATGTTTATTATTCATTTTATTATACTTTGTGGGCATATAAACACCAGGTAAAAAAATAAACAGTGGGATAAAACAATCCCTGCACAGAAGAACTCATACGTGGAAAGATTTACAGAGTAAGTATATTGTGTATTGTGTATGGGAAATAAGCTAAGGTGCAATAATCAATTATAACCTGTCAGAATGCTTAATTGAGGTGAAATTTTAGACAAGAGTGAAAGGGCAGATGCTCGGAAGACAAAATGCGCTAAGGACAGGGGCATGTTTAAAAGGTTAAATGTAATTGATTGACACATTAAAAAAAAGAGAGAGAGAAATGACAAACCTGTATTTTTAAATAAATGTTTTCCCCATCGTAAACAGGAGCATTGTTAGTTTTTAGACCATCTTTATCAAATGTGTTTTGGTAATAAGACTGTCAGTTATCAAAACTAGAGACAGATTGTTGTCTGTTCTGTCCATTGTTTGCATAATTATGAAGCTGTCATTCGTCAAACAGCTGACACGCTGGCATTCAGCGGACGCAGTGGATTTTTTGCACTAATTTTTTAACAGGATGTGGATAAGTAAAACTATTGCTTTAAGGGGGATTGAAACTTTCTAAGGAAGCTGATTTTAGAATAAGCTGTTTAAAAATACATTTGTACCTCTTCCCTGCTTTAAAGGGCACTTTCACTTTAAAGAGGGGGCATGAGGGTATTTGGGGAAAACTGATGGTCGTGGAGTTTCAGTGGTAAAGGCAAAAAGTTTCAGATAAATAGGTGCTGAGCTTTAGTGCCACTTAATGTTCATTTAAATCAATAGTCAAGTGGTGCTAATGCTTAGTACCCGTTAGGCTAAGGCCCCGCTGCACGCGCCTGCACTGCTGCCCTGCTTGCCTGCGGCGCGTGCAAGTCACTGCACCGCGATCGGCGGTGTGCAGTAAACTTTTTTCGGCGCGGGGATGGGGGGTGGCCAAAACAGATAAGGTGGGCGTGGCAATGACGTGGGGGGCATCACAGTTTCTGTGCCAGGGTTTCTCTCCCCCTGCAAGGGAGCTCGGCTCACACTAACATAATGAGGAGAGAGTCTGTCCCCGGCCTGGGAGGGAGCAGGGGGGCTCCCTGTGTTGGTGCTGCAGAGTTCATTTGTACCAAGGCAGCACAGTCAAGGGACCAGATTGCAACGCAGTCCTGGAAATCTATGGGTTATCTCTGTGCACACATCATTGGCTCACTGCGACACTACGTGACGTGTCACAGCTCCAAAACACCAGAGCCTTGTAGTTCTGGCCGGCTGTCGCGTCACAGCACGTAGTGAGCCGCGTCGGAAGGAGGCAGCGGGGACAACCAGACTGGAGGTAAGGGGCTGGTGGCCCGCGCGCGCACGCGGCCGCGAGTGCTCTCAGCCTAAGTGAATCTATCATGGGCCTAAGCAGATAATACAGGTTGGACAGGAAAGAGACAGCTTTGCACAGAGGAACTGGACAAGCTAAGCCAATATAACACAGATCTTTTTCTCTGTATACTTCGAAATATTAAATGTCAAGGTATCTTGGTATCATTTTTGGAAACTAAATAAATGAGCTAGAAAATATTTTTTTATTCACAATTTAAAAACTATCTTAGAAATTTCTCAGATAGGGAAAAAAAAAATCAGGCCTTTTGAATGTGGAAGAAAGAACAATGATTGTAAACCAACATGAGTACATGTAGTGGTCTCCTTACAACCGGTGAGCTGCTTTTCCGGAGGGTCAGGATGTCGGAGGTGAACTTCTGTGGAGTACGGTATACTGTATCCATCGGAGGTAGGTTCCAGAGATTCAAACATATGGTAACTGGTAATGATAGGAATACATTCATATATAGTACTACAAATAAATATGCTGATTACTCAGAACCTTCTAATAAAGCTGTGTTTTCCAACCTGGGGAACTCCGAAGACTTACAAATGGCGTGTCAGAGTGACAGGACAGATAAACACACTATGTGATCAGTGGCGGATTTCCCATTAGGCCCAGGGCTTCAAAATATGCCCCCATATGCATTTGCCACACTCTCTGGCCTATCGGACCTAATGGGAATGCACTTACATTCGTCGGCCGCCTGCTTGCTGCCGGCTGCTCCATCACTTTTGGAATCCCAGCATCAAATGATTCTGCGGAAGCCCCAACTTGATGTCACACAGCGTCTCATTGCCATAGCAACATCAAATTGCGGCATGTTACTATGGCAATGCGACACCGTGCGTCATCACGTTGATGACGTCCACGGCGTCATTTGATGCTGGGATTCCAAAGGAGATGTAGGGCAGCAGCAAAGAGGCGGCCTACATATGTAAGTGCCTAGGGACGGCGGATTTTCATATCCTCCGCATTACGTGATACAGAAGGTGGCAAAGAAAAAAATATATATATATATATATATATATATATATATATATATATATATATATATATACAGTGTTCGACAAACCTACACATTTGCTCGCCCCGGGCGAGTGGATTTAACCCCCGGGCGAGTAAATATTGGCCCAAGCAGCACACGTTTGGTACTAGGTGGCGAGTAGATTTTTTTGTGTGGCGAGTAGATTTTTTTGGTGATTTGTCAACCACTGTAGTATATATATAATGTGTAGCCATGTATTTTTTATATGGGTTGTGACCAAAGAAAAAACTAGATGGCTTCATGTATGCAGACATTGCAGGTTCCACAATGAAAGGAACCCTTTGTAATGAAGGTATCAATACATTTGCTGACCGTGGTGACTTCACTTGGTGAGACATAAGCAGCTATGGTTTTGGCTTTGCGAAATACGCATCTTGGACCTGATTTAATATAGTCTCTTAGACCAGCATCCATATCTAACAAGTTCCAATGTTTATACAAAATAGATTTAACCTGGTTACTCTTTTTATTATATTGAGATATACACAATGGTGTATTAGATTTCTAGAGTATCTCCCCATCTTCTTCTTCTCTTGAGAAATCCTCATCCCCAGCTCTTTGGATTTAGAAGAAGAACCCAAAAGGAAATCTCTGGCAAGATTGACTACCTCTTCAAAAGCCTTGTCTAAGACTTCAGACTGATACCCCTTTTCTAGAAAACGCTTCTTTAGTTCCTCAGATTGAGTAAGAAATCCATGTAGAGTGGAACAATTTCTCCTCAATCTGAGAAACTGACCTTTAGGTATTCCTGAGATCAATGGCCTGGGATGGCAGCTGTCTGCGCTAAGGAATGAGTTCCTTGAATTTTGTTTCCTATATAAACGGAGGTCCAGAAAGTGCACGTGTTGTATATTATAGTTAAAAGTGAACTTTAAATCATAAGTGTTATCATTGATATAATAAAAAAAGGAACATCATGTTTTACTATCCCCCTTCCAAATTATAACTAAATCATCAATAAAACGCTTATAAAATATAATCTTATCTCTAAAGTGATTGGTGCTACTATATAAAAAATGTGCTTCCCACCACCCCATAAATAAACTCACATAGGAGGGGGAGAAACTCATCCCCATTGCTGTGCCTTTTAATTGTAAATACAAGTTGTGATTAAACAAAAAATAATTATGTGTTAGTAAAAAATAAATGGCTTCAATAATAAAGGTAGTGTTGAAGAGTGAATATTCTGGACCCTCAGTAAAGCAATGTACAGCGGGCAATCCCAGGTCATGTCTAATAATAGAATAAAGAGAGACATCTAGACTTACCCAAATGTAGTCCTGCTTTCACTCGATTTCCTGAATCTGTCTAAGTAAGTCTCCTGAGTCTAGAATAAAGGAAGGTAATCGTCTGACAAATGGCTGTAGATATCAGTCCACATACCGTAAGAGTCCATCTTCCAAAGATCCAATGCTTGAGACTATTAGCCGACCAGGTGGATCGACCAATGTCTTATTGATCTTTGGGAGATTGTGAAAGATGTGAATAACCGGGTTCAAATTAACATTGAATCACACCTCATCGTTGGAAAGAACATTGGTGAGTATCCCCAGATCTATAAGATCTATCAAAGATTTAAGATATGAATTCGTCGGGCCCCTATTCAAATTGTCATGATCCATATATGAAGGGGAAAAAGAAAAACTTTGTGCCAATGTACGTAGATCTCGGATAACCACATTTTCAAACATGGTGATATACAGTATGGACCCTTTGCATATATGGGATAAAAAATTTAACTTTCCTTAAATTTAGATATCCACTCACCAAACACTGTTCTTCCCAAAGATCGTCCATATCCCTCAAGGCACAAATGTCCCTGAAGGTATACAGGGATCCGAGGGAGGCAAGGAAAGACCTGAAGAATGAGAAAGACATGGGGAATAAGAAAGAGATGAGATTGAATTAGAAATTTCTTGAGAAATAGAAACAGAATTATCCAGCAAAAGAGACTCACTCTCAGGAATATTATCGCTATGAACATTTTTTTTTAAAGTAAGTTTACAGACATCGACTACTGTATTAAACAGGTCGAAATCAACAGTGGGTGCATATTTAAGACCTTTATTGAGAATTTCTGTCACTGCTTGGAGGGCTTTAGCGCTTGGAGGAAAAAAATATATATGTTTTAAAAAAAAAAAACAAGAAATTAACAACAAATTGACAACTCTGTTCCTGATAAATTAATCCCATTATCAATTTTGTTTGAGTTCTTTTTTATTTTCTACGGTTTCCGCCTTCCGTCGATTTCTCTTCCCTAGTTCTTTTGCGTTTTTTTGAAATAGAGCAAAGTTTTTTTGCGGTTGTTGAGAAAATTTAAAATACTTTGAATTATTCATCTTGGAATCAGATCTGGACTGGTATCCCCCGGATGTATGACTTTCTCCTCTTCTGGATCTTGATGCATCCCTGGAGAGATAGACTGATATACTGGTCATCTTTATCCACAAAGGAAACTGCATGGGAAGACACCACTACATCTGATAATTCTGATTCACCACTCTGATTCTCAGAAAGTCTTCCTTTCAAGATGGATTTTTGCGGGGTAGATCTAAATGATGAATTGCTTCTTGGGCCCCTATAAGGCAGATCTGTACTCTGATTGACCCTTTGCCAGCTGTAAATCAGTTTTTTATCATAATCTGACCGATTCCAGTAATAATTACTTTGGGGTTTTTTTTGCCATGATTTCTCTTTCTACATCATCTATTGTTTTGGATAAAATCCGATCAAAGTTCTTAAACCCCTCAATGTCCTTAAATTGTTTTAAGGATCAATAATTTCTCCAATTTTTGAAAATGGATTTTTAAATCAGAGACATCATTTGATTTCACATTTACAATATGGTCAAATACTTGAAGTGCTTTGTTTTTCCTTTATGGTATTTGGGAAGTAATATTGCTGAAATCAGTATACCGTTGAAATGAATAGATTACTGAAATTGACTGGGGAGGGGGTGTTTCTGGAGAAGGATTGAAAGCGATGTTCTGTTTCCATTTTGTCCATTCTGTTTTCAGTCTCCATTTTGTGTGTAAGATGTGAGTATGGTGTAAATGAGAGTTTCGCTCACAGTAGATTTACAACTATTATTAGAGGGGGTAAAGATTCTCCATGTATGGGAGTGATCTGTAATGCCTCACTGTTGTTATGAGTATGTTATAAACTGTATGCATTGTTCCAGCTGAAGGATGGTACATAAATTTAGGTTCTCAGCATGAGATTCCACCAGGGGGAGTGTGTAGCCATGTATTCTTTTTGGCTACTAATCTGCCCTGCCTAACACATAAACCCTGGTACCAGCGCAGGCAGTGTTCGGATCAATCTGCATTTTCTCCTGCAGTAAGCAGCTCCCTTTAGTGACATGGGGGCGGGCCAAGGTCTGGGCTCTGCCCAATCAGGGGCTCAGCCTTGGACCCTCCCCCGGGGTACTTAAGGGGCTGCACAACCAAATTTAGAGGGTTCTCTCCCATGAGAGAGAGTTCTGGGAATGTGGAGTCAGTCTGTCCTGTTTTCCCCACTAACAACGGCGGAGACTCAGCACTTCTGTGAGCCAGCAGATAACCAGTACATGACACACTGTAATAGTGTAATAGTGTAATCTTCCAGAGGGTGGGGGAAAACCTGATTATATACACACAGAGAAAAAGGTGAAATATAGAAATTGCAGTTTGCCTACATGAATACCCAAATTATTGTATTGTTCTACGAGGAATCCTTAGTCTATTACATGGAAGTTTTTTGGGGACCCGTTCCTTTATCTTCCTCTGCGCCCTGAATTCAGAAACAGGGGCCGATAGTCAGAACTAATGCTTTTGGGGAGCCCACTTTTCTAGAGTATACATCGCTAACCTTCGTTCTGACAGTGTTTTTCACATGTGGATCATAGTAGTAGTAGTAAGTGTGAATAGAATTGAAATACAGTAATATTGTTTTCAATTGCATCTTTTAAAACATTGCCTCATTAGTTTAGTGATGTTTATATTTGTTGTGTATATGTTTAGGAGACATCAGCAGCAGAGTGGAAACAGTAAATCTCAAAAAAGGACAAATGTGTGTGTATATATTTATTTATAAAGTGTCAACTGTGTACAAAGCCATTTATATTGCACATGACACCTAAAGCGAGGAAATGTCATACACACCTGGGATAACTGCAGCAAATATAGAAGAGATATTGGGAGAAGATGCATCATCCTAGAAAATCTCCATCAATACCAAAAAAATAATCCACGGCTCACGAGAGCAGCAGCAGCAGACTGATTAAGTGATTCTTAATTAAATCACTATAATGTTACCTTTAATGCATCTGTCCTTAATACAACTTACCACAAAGGGGGAGGGTGTTGATTAATTAGATGCTAATTGCTAACCATATGGTAATAGAGGGAAATATTTTTTTTCAAGCTGTTACACATCTCACTTGTGGTTGGGAATTAATTGCAGCAGCAGCTAACAATATTATACTCTGCCTCTACTAAGATTCCACTCACCTTGTTACCCCTGAACAACTGGATAACAATAACTCCTGGATGTAATAAATAGCCACCGGTAGGGACAATATATCAGTAGGTTTACTGCAAATCCTTAATAAATGCACAGTATGCTGCCAGAATAATTGTTAACGCCACTTGGAGAGTGGGTGCAGTGGGAATAATGGGAAGATACATTTGTGGTACATGAGCTGTACAAAGTCACTTCTCATCAATTACTAAGATGCCGCCAAGGAATTATTAGAATATCATTACATTCCTGCACTACAATGGCGTCCCACAGAGCTCCGTACGAGGACCTCTGGGACGCTCCTGAAGAGGAGTAGATAAGATTAACTTTATTTCTGTCTTTCATTAAATGAAAAATGTAAACAGGATTGCAGTTTGCAGCTTCAACTGAAACATTTTTTTGTCATGCTTATTTACCTTTAATCCCCAATTAAAGTACTAAAATATAGTAAACTGAATTACAATAATGTAAACACTTCAGGCTGCGAGGGTGTGAAATGCATAGAAATGTACGAGAGAGAAAAAAATCTACATTGTGAAACGCTAATGTATATTTACATCTTCCAATTGATTAGACACTTCGTGGGTTATTTATCAAAGTCTTCCAGCTGCAAAGAAAATGCATTAGAATTGTTCAGGAAAAACTCTTCCATTAAAACAAATGGTATTTTCATGGTTGATGAATCTGACAGTGTTTTTGCACCAGTTGTGCCCTGGGTTTGCAGCCAAAATACTGATAAATGCCCTCTTTCATTTCATACTCAAAAGGAGCATATAAAGACTTAACGTAAAGCAGGAAATGTACACTCAATGTTAGCCATTAAATGATATAAATAGATTGTGAACACAACTTTTAGGGGTATATTTTCTAGCTAGAGGATCCCATCACCATAATCTAAAACTACCTAGTACAACACACCCAATGCATTTGGGCAGATCTGTATGTCTTACAACATGATATAGAACCCAGAGTAATACAGTAGCAATTCAAGACTTCTCTGACATGAAGTCAGCACTGATTGTTGTTGGCTGATATGCAGCAGAGAGGAAAACATATTTTACAGTGATCAATCTGGAAATGTCTCGGAGCAGTGTGGAGGATTGTGATGTGTGACTTCTTTCCAATTAGCATGATCCCTGTCATTGTAGGAAAGTCACGTATTGGGGGGAAGAAAGAGTGTACATAGAGAAAAAAGAAGGATAACAGGGGAAGCTCAGCAAACTAAATACATGAGGAAGTTATTTACCATCAAGTTTTGACACTATAATACACATTTGAGTGACGCCAATGAATTTGCATAGAATTGTATTAATGGGGTGTTGCTGTATTGCATAGGGGTAATTTAAAGTAATTTTGTTTACTTACTGAATGGCATTATATATTATTTTAATATTATTGGAACAACATGGAGCATGGAGAAGAGGCACTTTCCAACGCAGTACCTGGAAAATTATTGGGGAGGCCTTCATGCAGTTGATCAAAGGCTGATGAGATATATACATTAATTAGAGCAGTAAACATGGTAAAAACACACAAACTCCCCCTTCTCTCCCCCCACCCCCCCCCCCTTTTTTTTAATCTCAATATTTACTCCTTCTCTGGAACTCATCAATTTATTCCAAGGAATGAAACTCTCTCTGCCCAATGTACTTCTCCTCTTCCCACTCATACAACCTTTTCCTATGTATTTCTCTCCGCTCTTATTCTTCTCTATTATCTCACTTTTCTTCCACTGTCTGCATCAGTGCAAAAGATCACGGTCTGGGTGCTACTGTATGTACCAAAAAGTCTCCTAGCTGCAAAAGAAGGCCAAAACTGGAGCTTTTTCCTTGATAAATCGGGTGCACCGTTTTTGCGCTGGTTTTGCAGCCAGGAAACTGATACATACATAACCTTCTAGGGGGTTTTTTTTCTGATCAAAATTTACCAAACATGCATTGAAGTATACAGTATATCTCATTTTCATCAAATCATGAGACTAGTTACTAGTAACCTACATTTAAATCATTATTTGGATCAAGATTAACGATCAAATCACAAAATCTTGGTAAAAGGTACTGTTTTTTTTTCTCCCCATTTGACATGAACTTTGAAATTGAGGATATAAAAAAAGTCTGGTCCTCCGGTCCAATGAAATAATAGTGTTTGTGTGACAGAGTTTGAGGTTTTCTAATTCTTCTTATTATTATTGTTATGGATTTTAAGAATACAGTCCTCAATACCATACATTCACCTGTGGTTTAAAAAGTGCTGATGTCCAAGCACTCATCCCTACAGTATATGTACCTCCCATAGAGGAATTAATGATTTAACATAAAATGGAACGGTTTAGGTTAAAAATAAATAAATAGAAGTGTCCATTGAGCAAAATCTTCACTAAATTCTGAGTGGGACACTCTTTCAGTATTTATAATTCTACTTATATTGATCCAGGGGGAAAGATCAATATCACTTCAACCTTCTAAATGCCATAAAAAAGAGCTGTACATTCTTGTTGAATGGAATAAGAATTTCTTTGTTAAATAAAACATCCCACTGTCACGTTTTTTTTTTTAAAAACACTGCCAGTTTCAAGCATATGCGTACTTCTTGCTGCCTGGATATATAATTGAGTTTGTCAAAGAAGAAAAAAAAAAGTGTGTTATCCTGGTCTGTAAATATCTCAAAAGGCAGTGGAGCCTGATGTTATCTGTCTTCTCTTGGGGTAGATGATCTGCCTTTCTTTGACATCCTGGTTATGATGATATCCACTGCTCGTCTTGGAAAAAATATATATCTATGAATGGTATGTGTGTGTATGTATGCACGTATATTTCTACTTGAATAGCGCCAACAATGTATCCAGCACTTTACAATAGCAACAATACAACGCAAGGAATATAATTTAATTAAGTGCAACACACAAAAATCACTCAGTAGGAAAGGAAATCCCTGCCCATGAGAGCTTACAAAGTGGTGTGTGGGGACTTACTCCTTCACCTGCTAGCTCTGCAAATGCAGTACAGTATGTGGCATTGCTTGGCGTAACCGATACAGTAGCCATGAATCAAGGCTATTGAATGCTTAAATCAGAAGGTATGTTTTTAGGTCTGACTTAAAAGGTGGAGAGAGATGGTGCTTGGATTATACAGTTTGAGGGCGTTCCGCAGGTAAGTGGGGGGGGGGGGGGGGAGAGTTCCAGATAAGAGCAGTAGAGATGGATAGGGTGCAAATTAGACAATTATGTGCAGAGTGAGAAATGAAAGCAGATATTTAGGAAAGAGAAGTTGAGTGCCTTGAAGAGAACTCTTCATTCGGATCCTCCATTTCTAAAGCCTCTCAAATCAACAGTTGCACTAGTTCTACATTGAACAGTGAAAGCTCCTCTTGCAGATCTTTATAGTGCCATGATTGCAAACACTCCTCTTCTGATAATATCTAGACTTTTAATCTGAAGGATCAGGAGTCTCTATTATCAAGACTTGTCTGTGATCATCACCTATTTGCGACAGTTCACTTGCCTGCAAGAGCCAATTCCATACAAATACAGAGATCACATGTATTGGATATGTGAATGTTAATTAGCGAGATGTAGTATTGCTTTGTATTAAAGAGTACAATGTGAAAACAGGAAAAATGTATAGTGTAGAAAAATCAGAACGAATTAGCGATTTCCTTCAGGGGTGTTCAGATGAACAAATGTGAAGTTAGTGCGTTTGTGAATTTAGCCAAGGCTGCAAGTTAGAGGGATGGATATGACCAAGCCAAGGTATTAGTGGCCATCCTTACGGGTACTGGAAAAGGTCTATTGGTGGAGGCCAAAAAGGAAGAAATAAAGAGAAGCGATAAGCACAGGAGATTAATGTATCAGTGTGACAATTTAAGTCCATCAGTAAAAGAATGGGAGGGTCAGAGGAGAGAAAGGAAAGCCAGGATTCAAAGTCTCAGAGGAATGTGGAGGTAGACTGTTGGTAGCTGGCCACCAACTTACAAAGATA
Organism: Ascaphus truei; assembly: GCF_040206685.1. Classification (NCBI taxonomy): domain Eukaryota; kingdom Metazoa; phylum Chordata; class Amphibia; order Anura; family Ascaphidae; genus Ascaphus; species Ascaphus truei. Next base: position 41,079,099 of record NC_134485.1, on the reverse strand, counting down.
CGCCCTTTCCTCTGTTACTCCACTGCTAAAACTCTGAAAACAGGCCCTCATTCTCTCCCGTCTCGATTACTGTAACCTTCTGTCTGGCCTTCCTGTCTCCCCTACAATCTATCCTAAACGCTGCAGCCGGAATCACTCTACTCTTTCCTAAATCTGTCTCAGCGTCTCCCCCTGCTGAAATCACTCTCCTGGCTTCCTATCAAATCCTGCATCTCACACAATTCTCTTCACTTTTAAAGCTTTACATTCTTCTGCTCCTCCTTACTGTAGTGCCGATGAGTATTCTAAAACAAACCAGGGGCAATCCCCAACAATACCCGGGTACATGCTGCAACATTTCAGTGACATTTCTGCAGAGAGTAATGGCCCATCGGATTAACAGCGGGGGTCCCTGGCAGTCCCATTAAAACGGAATGAGACTGCCAGGGACCCCTGCTGTGTTAATCCGATGGGCCATTACTCTCTGCAGAAATGTCATTGAAATGTTGTTTGCAGCATGTACCTGGTGATAGCCCCAGATTTTCCAAGGCAAGTTTTAGAATACTCATCTTGTACCTGTATATCTCAGCCCTAATTTCTCGCTATGCACCATCTCGAGTCTTGCGTTCCGCTCAAGGATGTTTTCTCTCTACCACTTTTGTATCTAAAGCCCTCTCCCACCATAAACCTCTCACTGACTGCCTCACAACCCTGGAATGCCCTTCCCCTCAATACCCGACTACCACCCTCTCGATCCACCTGCTTAACAAAGCATACGAGTAACTTCGTGGCTAAGACTATACACCCAATACATTCTTCAAACCTACCAATAAGGTTGTAAGCTCTTCCGAGCAGGGACTCCTTTTCCTAAATGTTACTTTTATGTCTGAAGCACTTCTTCCCATTATGTGTTATTTATATGAATGTTGTGTGTATTACTACTGTGAAGCACTATGTACATGAAGACGCTACATAAAGACAGATGGGAGGGTAGAAAAATTTGGACAGCATAAACCTAAAAGGAAGAGACTGGGGTAAATAGACTATACCCACTTTCCGATTGGAAATTAATACTTCCTTATAGGCTGAAGAGATCACATATGTTGATCTACGTGTAGCTCTGATCCACCGACACCCAGGAGCCATCTGCATGTGGTGTGTCTGTCACCGCTCTCTGGGACCTATTGATCATCTTATGATCCTTGCTGTTCTATCTGTAACTAACAAGAGGGCCTGATCTCTCCTATTACTTCAGGAACCCAACCTCTATCGCTTCTCTCCTCTTGTCCTCCATGAACCTCCCTTCCAAAATCTTCGCCCTCTCCTATATACTTCCCTGTGATACCAGTATCCCTTTGGCAATACAGTGTGGGACCTCCTAGCATATATTGCTCTACTATTAACTCTTGCAGCAAACTGGTAACCACATTGAAGGGGGGGGGGGTACACATCTTTCTGCAGTTGGTGACAAACATATCTAGTAGTAGGATCATTAATATTGATGACACTGAATTTTTGAAAATGTATTTGGGACAAAATGCATATGCTACATGATTTCATTAACCTTTTAGACCTCTTCAAAGTAATAAAACAAACGGTATTTTATACTAAATTCTTGACCATGAAACAAAACTAGAAACCACATTTAATATCAGTGTTTCACAAAAATGCAGTGGGAGTTATTGTATTTCTATCAAGAATAGCTGCATTCTTAGCGTAGACTACAGAAATCCTTCTGTTATGGCTAGGGTTATATGATTCCAAAAGAGTACAGAAGTTGATATTCTGGTGAATGTTTGGGGCATACACTGGGATAGGTGGGGCCAGAGACCGAGAACCATGGTGGGGAACGGTCTCTGAAGTCATAAACCCACCCTCCAGAAAATAAGTCTTAGAGCAACAACCATAAGCAACTAAATTATGCAATTTTTCAAGGTCGATGTAAAAATCAGTTAACATCCTCCCAAAAGCACTGGGTGTTCCAACATACTCCAGAAATCCCTGCTGTTGAGAATTCCGTTGGCATACTTCAGCCACATGGATGGGAGTACTGTATACCAGAAGAAACACAAATGGTGATGCATAGCGCACAAATGTGAAGGGCTGGAGTGCAAACAAATGTCAATATCAAATATGAGGGTAGTGATACATTAAAAAGTTTCACACCTCATGTGGCGCTTTGTCATTAGAAACATTTTTGTTTCTTCCGTTCTAAACTCGACCATACAACCCTAATACGGCAGCTGTCACGCAATGAAATCACGTTACAATTTAGTTTTTGAAGAGAACATTAAAACAGTGACTACATGCCAATGGGGTGAGGCAACTGACAAAATTACCAGACTACTAGAGTCAAATAGTGACCATAGACTAATCTAGGTAGTGTGAACACTTTTTTGCTACTGACCTTATTTGCTAGATACTCTCCAAAGTTTTACATAACCACGACTTTCAGCAAGCAAAGAAGATGCAGTCTTGGCACATTTTAATGTAATATTTTTTTTATGCAGCATCCAAAGTCAAATTAGACCAAATCCATACTACTGTAGGTAAAGTTAGAGCTGGAGATATTCACCTTCCGACTATAAAACGGACAAGAAAATATACCCACCTACTTCCTTTTCAGCTCAAAGTTTTGTACATGTTAAGTTATTGGCAACGCTATAAGGTACATTATAAAATGAAACAAAAATACAAACACCATTTGTAAAATATTTTTATTATTCCAAAAAGTAAGAAACCCCCCCACGCCACCCCCCCCCCAAAAAAAATACCAGCACACATGGTCACATAGCCATAAAGCAAAACAAACATAAATTACAATTTTAAAGCAAAGACCATGGGTAAATGAAAGTTTCACTTTTCTAAAGTGAAATACTTTTTACTTTCTCAATAGTATCCCAATAAAAAACACCCTTGAAAAAGCACAGCTTTTACCAGAGTAAAGATCTTACAAAGACAAAATACACAGTATAAAGTCTACCCATCACCAAGTACAAGACTTTTCAATTAGATGCCCTAACGAATTTATGAAAGAAATAGCATCAGTATTTGAAAACCAATTTATAATTCAAAGTAGTTCTTCACGATCATTTCTAAAAATAAACAATCCATCCCCCCAAATATTTTTATGCTCACCTGCACCATGGTCCCCCAGCCACCGGGGACACCTGGCTCCCAAGATATGTGCATATTTGGTTTTTCATGCCAGTCTTGACAACACAAAACAACAGTGCTGAGGGGTCTCAAATATGATGTTACATCATCTCCTGATGACGCTGCAACTTTCTATTACCTGCTGGCAAGAGTTCTGACCCCCAACAGGTTCTGCGATCAAGATCTCCCCTCCCCCTTTTAAGCTTAGTAAAATAAAATCACAAGCAGCACATGCTGCTGCTTTAACATAGAAGTCAGTGCAATTCCAAAGCAGTTACTTGTTATTGCCAGTAATGAACACGAAAGGAGTATAGGATTTCCAGGCATGTCATTTTTCATTTTCTGAGTACAATGATTATTGTACTGCGTATATTCTTTTCTAGGTGCTATGAATTCAAATGGGGGGTAGATGTGTATTTTACAATGGATACTATTAGGACCCCCACCCCCTACAGAGAAGTGTCATGCCACCTAAGGTCTCATTAGGTATTTCTCTGCAGTAATTGCTTTACTTTGGCAGTGATGAAACCCTAGTGCTTGTAGAAATGTATTCCTTTAATGTATTGAAGCCAAATGAAGAGAAAATAAGTTTCATGACTGAATACCAACACAGTCACGAGTTATGATGGGGTTTTCATATGAGACTACATGTACATTAGAAATAATGCCAGATTGGATGTGCTTTCATGTTATTTTCAATTCACTCTTATACATAGTCTGCGTACACGTACACACACACACACACACACGTTCGACTGCAACCAAAAAGCTGCCAGGGCACGTCGCCACAGGGCAGCTCGCCTCTAGTCCTTTCACAGCGAGCCCGACCCGACCGGTCTGTTGCACCCGACTGCCCACTCCGACAAGCTAGGTCTAATAAGTGCCCCGTGTGGGTCATTTAAAGATGGAGTGTTGGAGCAGCCGGTCTAGGCAGTGCAGCGGTCCCACGCAGGACATTTAAATATGCACTTATCAGACCAGGTTTGGGCACGGAAGCGCACATCATGGCAAAAAAATCCAGCTGCGAATTGTCCCGTCAGCAGAACGCTGGGGACGTTTTGGCCACGGCCAAATGCCCTAAACCACACACAAACACCCGAAAATACTTGAGAACCAGCGCTTTAGGCGAGCGCGGTCCGGCCATCTCTCCCCAGGGCCGGCTCCTAATCTGCCCTCCCCGCTCTCCTCACTGGAGGCACACATTCTCACACATCTCCGCTCCAACCCCTCAGACTAGCTCTGCCCTGCACTCGCATGTCTCCTGCTCTCACTGAGCAGTGGCGACTTGATCTGGCAAGCAGGTCCGTCATCACTGCGCACAGCACAGGCGCCAGGGGGGACATTTTAGGCGCCGGGGTTTTTCCATCCCTGAATACACGCACACAATTTTTACATTTGTTTGCTGATACGTTAGAGATTTTTTGTAGGTTGCGATACCTTTTAAGTGATCAACAGAATATTTTGGATAGATAATTGTGTACAGGGCTTTTTAAACCTCACAGATTTTCACATAATTGATACAAATTAAGGACCTCTCTGGATGGGAACGTCCTTCTGTTGATTAGAAGATCAGACCATTTCCAGTGTTTACTTTCTGTAGTTTAGCTTAATGTTTATTTCCCACTACGTTACAAAGTGGTCAATGGGATTAATTTGGGGCTCCGTGCAGAGTTCTGTTTCCGGTTAAAGCTGCAGTTCAGTCTTTTTTTTTTTAATTCAATAGTTTCATGTGGGCCATCTCTAATTACCTAAAGAACTGTATAGCTGCCAGTCAATTCGTTCTCCATGTATTGATTGGCGAAATCTTTAGATATGGTATATGTTTTTCCTTTGCTTCTGTCACTCAGTGGAAGCTCATGAATATTCATGAGCTCTCCTGCACTGACATGTGCAAGAGGGAGGGCAGGGCTGACAGAGGGGTGTGCCAGGGCTTGTGACAGGACATGAAGGGGCAGTGCCTTAGCAAATGGTCGTTAAAATAGAATACAAGAAAATTGGTCTTTCAAAGTTATTTTTTCAAACAGAAAAGGCTAAAAGTATTTTTTTTCTTACTACAGAACTGATTTATTAAATAAAAACACACATGCAGGATATTGACTGAGCTGCAGCTTTAAGGTTTAGATGGGAGAAACACTTAATTTTTATTTTAGAAGGTTCAAATCATTTTAGGCGAATAACTAAGCAGAAAACGTTATCACAAAACTTTATGTCCAGTTTTAGAGTACTTGGAGGGCTAATCTTTAACACACGTGAAAACGTTAATTAAATTGTTGCCCCGTTTCCTATTGAATCATTCATTTTTGTTTACATGATGGTGTCATTACTGTGCTTGTGAATGCTGCACATCAACTCCTTTGTTGCAAGAGATTTCTTTTACTGTAGCAAAACCATCAGTAATCATTATAACAAACAAAAGAAGCACACAGTCATATTTCAACAGTATAAAATCCAAGAACCTTAAAATTCACAATTTTATATAAAATGCATATTTACAAAAGGCATGTTTAACATTACGTTTTAGCGATAAAAAAGGACATACAAATAAACCACAACTGTTATGTACATTGTTCCAGGTTCCAGAAACACGGCCAAGAACTATTTTTTTGTAATGCTTCTGAACTACAAACTTAATCTTTTTAGCAACACTACATTATGAGTTCAGAGATTCCTAGGTTACTACATGGAAGAACGGACCAACACGGTTACCCACCCTGCTTTGCTTATTAATGGCAAGGCTTATACCAGGACTGCGCAAACTGGGGTGCTAGATTTTCTGGGGGGGGGGGGGGGGGAGAGGCACAGCAGCTAGAGGTCCCGCACTCTCTCCCCCCAGGCATTTAAATTAAATGCCGAGGGACCGTGCCAGGCCTCTATAAATACACTCGTCTTCCCTTCCAGCAACGCGTAGTCATGGTAACCTGGCGTCAAATGACGCGGTGGGGTCACATTACCATGGCAACTTGACATCACATGACCCTGCGCGTCATTTGGCGCCGGGCTGAGCAGGGGAGATATGGGGGGGCGAAGCGCTGAGGTAAGCAGGCAGGGGTGCGCACGAGGAAAAGTTTGCACACCCCTGGCTTATACTATACTAGTTTGTGGTGTTAGATCTGCAGTCCCACTTCATACACCAACTTTCATTTTGGAAAAACATTTGTTAAATAAAAATATTAAACAAAAAAAAAAGTAAAATCATCCCTGATCATTAACTTTGAAATTGCTGTAGAATTATGTTACCTGTTAAGTAGGGAGAGCTTCAAAAGGAATATTATACATTTTTACTTATGGAGCAAAAAAAAAAAAAAAAAAAAAAAAAAATCAATTATGAAACAAAAATGGTGAATTATCTGCTCCTCTTATTACTGCAACTCCAGCATATGTACGAAGAGGGGGAGTCATTTTAGAGAATAGCATTGTTGCTTATGCAAATGTACTGTAATTCTATATTGTTTTACAACTCAGCCCGTGGTCTAGGCACAGACTAAACATTTGCTTCTTAAAAGCAAATTAATTCAAACTGAAAGACCCAAATTATTTCAAACCTACAGAGCTGGAGTGCCATGACTTTCCAGCACGGAAGGACATAAAGGGACATGTAAACTCATCAGATTCATGCTTAGGATCCAAAAGATACAGTACATAGCATCACTTCCGAAAGAAAAAGGATTATGGCAGAAAGTTTTTTTCCAATGGTTACAGCTGAAGGCTAAATTTAACTTGTTTAAAAATGGTCTGATCGGTGTGAGAAAAAGCTGGGTAATGTTTTCGCTCTACATTGGCGCTAACCAGTGTGCATCAACTTTCACTGAACCAATTCGCTAAATTATTACTTTTTACACAGTAGTTAAACTATTTTGAACCTGTGGGCAGATTACAACAATCCGACTATTACTATTCTCCAATATTAATGAAGATGATTCCGGCAAACATTGATTGTTTTCCTCGCGTAACTTATTTGCATCCCTTTCTCATTCCCCTCAATACTTTGAGTTGAAATTGCTCTTATAACAATTATTGGAAGTGTACTCCACATGCCTTATTTTTAAAAACATAATAATGCAAAGAGTTGTCCATGAGACACCCAGTCATGGGGAGATATCTAGATATACATATACAAATCACTGAAATAGCACTGCCAGCAGCAAGTTAATGAATATAGTGGTGTGTGTGCGTGTACTATACTGATTAAGAGGGATTGACAATTTCTTGAGCAAACATTAGGCACAAAGTGATAAAAAAAAGTACCATTAAACATCCCTAAACGTTGCATCAACACGACAACTATAAACTTTTTCAAATCAAATGCAGCCTCAGGTTATCTTACAAAGCAAGAGTTACTGGGTTACGGAGTAGCTTCACAGAATTTATTTAAGTAGGAAAGCACTATCTAATCTATTATGGAACAAAAATGGTCCCAATTCCAGTAGTAGATTTAGTATAGGAATAACCTCAGAACATTACTTTAGAATATGGAGTATTGTTATTTCAAAATAATCCACACCGAGAAAAAAAAAAAAAAAAGGGGGGGGGGGGGGGGGGGAGAAAGACGAGAGGTTTTATAAAAATATGTTTTGGCATTAAGAGTGACCAACACATGCATTAGGGACTCAAAAGTGTTGTATTTAAGAAATTCCACAAATAAAAAATAAATAAAAAACCCCCGAAAGAATTCTAAAAGTCAGTTCATTACATACAGTCTATTTTCACTACACTCAGTGGACCCTATGCCAAGTAACTAAACATCTTTATATGAATATAAAGCGTATTTTTATTTATTCCGTTCATATTACTACAGCTATTGCCCAATTACATCTGGAAGTCATTGAGATGACTTTATATATGCTGTAAGCAGGGGATCTAATTAAACAAGATGCCACATTACTGGTATTTTAAATACACGTGTAACTTAACGCCAAGGACCCAAATTCAGCAATTGCATGCGTAAAATTTTAATACTGCATGTGTCAGTGTTTACCATGATCCTGTAGGTATTGCATAGCAACATATAGCAATATCATGATGATGATTACATCACCATAATGTAATTATTTCAAGCACCAATACATAATATAGTATAGCCGTGCATTTTTCTTTAATAATGTAATGTTACTTTAACACAGCAAATGTGCGCAATGGAGAAATTACTGTTCACACACACGTGCTTGGATTCTGGTGAGATCTGTATGCAAGCGCTATTGCACAACAAACCCAATTTTAAACTTAAATATGTAAACTCCCTCCTCATAAGTGACCTTTATCCATGCTTTGAATGAACAAATTCTGAAAAAACGAAATTAGAATAACGTAGACGAAACAGTGACCTTTTTATGTTCCATATTTCCCACAACTTTTTTTTAGTTCTGGGGATGTCAGCAACAAATAAGTACTCAAAACCCAAGACTGTCAATGTTTCAGTAAAAGAAAACCTACCTGTCCAAAACCTACCACTGCAGCAAGGAATTCTTGGAAATGACATGCAAATGAGCATTAATGTGTCACCTTTTGCCTGAAATCCATTTACATGGAACCCATATAAGCAAATGCTCTGCTGTTCACACACCTTTTAAGCCTAGCATGGGATTAGATGCAAAGTCAGGCAAACCACTTACAGACACGTTTCAACATTAATGGGTCTCATCAGTGTGAGGTTCGTTGTACTAGCTTTGCAATAGTCAAGGCTGGGTAGGTTTACCATAAACATTTTAAGTTATGGTGGGTGAAAAAGGTGACAAAAAAACCCCCCACCGTGCTGTGGAACACCTCCACAAAAGCCGTGTGAACCGCAGAGCATTAGCTTATACGAGTTCCATGTAAATGGATTTCAGGCAAAAGGTGATACAATGCTCATTTGCATGTCATTTCCCAGAATCCCTTGCTGCAGTGGAAGCACTGTATGCTAGGTGATAATGGTTGAGAGGCAGTGTTGTAGACCTGTCTAAGACATGTGAATGTGCTCACAAGTGATATTCTGTATTTGCTATATGGTGGAGGTTTTTTGTCGCTTTTTTCACCCACCATAACTTAAAATGTGTATGATAGAGATATATATCTATATATAAACAAACACTCTACTTGCATTGAGCATGAGAGGAATATAGAAAAACAGTTTCATATACAGCTATTAAAGAGGAATATAGAAAAACAGTTTCATATACAGCTATTAAAGTACCCAAAATATTTGTCTTAGTATAAAAGTAGATCATAAAATAGTTATCCTAAACATGAAAAAGTTACTAATACTCCAAGCATTTCAAGATGGGGGGGGGGGGGGGGGGGTTCTTTTTCAAGACACCATCATTTTAGTAAAAACTTGTACTGCATTATATACAAACCCCAGAACTTGGTTTTCTTTTTAAATACAGACAGCAGACGCTTTCTGGAAGAGTACGATATTACCATCATCAATAGCTAGCCAAAGTTACAGTAAACAATACCATTTGCCAACCTGGTCTGCATGACAAATTCAATCTGCAACCCTTGTTAATAAATAGGCACAGGAAATGCATGATTCTGGAATTTAGGTATGCCACAGTTTGTCACAATATTGACCAGTAATAAAACTGGGCAGGACAAATTGTTGAATATTTCTTTTATGTACAAGATTCCAGATTCATTTATTGCCTTATTGTATTTGGTCAAATTAGTCTCATTTTACAAGGTGCAAACAGACTATAACGTTTTTTAGCAATATAATAGTCTTGCTGGTAAGGAGACCTGCACAGTATTACACTCATCAGTAGCAAGGCAAAGGATAGTGGTCTTGTAAGTTATGATCCATTTTATGCTTCACTCCTGTTGTGCAAAGTGAATGAAACTCCACATTTTTAAGCTATTCGGGAATTTTTTGTTTTTTGAGCTTCTTGTTGAATATAACATTGCTTTCATTCAATAGTTCCCTAAAAACAGAAATTCCACCAGCGTTGTTTTCACAAAAACAAAGGACAATGTCAACAAAACAAAACTTCCAAAGCTTACAAATATAATTCTTCTTTTCCTTCCAAGAAACAAGTTCTGATAAAACGTAGGTGAAAGCTCAATAGTCAGGTAGCCTTGTGGTGTCCTCCATAAATTGGTCGAACGTCTTCAGAACTGGCCATCCTGTGATGAAGACAGACTGTGGCAGTTGTTGATGGCAATGTTTACTTTCGATCCAGCTCGGCCCATTTGCAAACATGGCAGCTTCGAGCAGTTTTTCAACAATTGTTCAATGGCAACATGGCGCACATGGCGCTCTGAAGACAAGGAGTCCTTCTCCTGTAATGCGCAAGTCAGATCTTCAAACACTTCTAAAAAAAAAAAAAAAAAAACAGAATATAGTAGATGTTGGGGTAAAACAAAATATGCAAAGTACATTTGTTTTGCATGTATTTTTTTTTTCTTTCTATACCAGTTTGCAGATATGGTCCAATGTACTAGAGGGGATTTCTGATACAATTGAGGCCCATATTTAGCAAGTGGTGCTATTTCAGTGAATGGGCTGTAAGGAGTCTTAAAGCGCCAGGTGTTATGACACAGCCCCACTTAGTACAAATGTGCCCCAATGCCTTCTCAGGCTGCACTTGTCATTTGTTTTCCAAATATAGATTCTAAAAATAAGTCACTAATGCCATTAAGCACTGATAAGCTTTACTGTAACCTATACTTATCCAGTGGCTTAATTTCCTGCGCATCTGCAACTGTCATGAATTGTGCAGCAGCAGTTGCTGGCTTATATTGATTTAATGTCAAGTAATGGGCCGGCTTTTTAAGCTTTATGTAGCAGCATTTCACAGATTACGAAGGCTGCTTCTTAAAGGAGACCATCGTGGCAGCCGGAAAAAAATAAGCAGCAAGCAACCCAAATAGGAGATTATTTTCCTATGCTTTATGAGAACAATCTAAAAATAGTGCAAAATAAGAACAAAGTCATAAATTTATATACATAGAAATGTGACAACACAAAATGCCTGACAGTCATGTGGAGTCTCATTAAAGAGCAGTTGTGTACTTCTGCCCACTAATTGCTAAAGCATCAACCAGACTTTTCATAGTGAGCCTTACCCTTGACTTGCCGGAGGAGATTTTCACGTAAGCGCTCCAGCTCGTCACTGCTCATCAAACTCACTGAGACAGGAGAAAATCAATTACTATCACCACAGAAATCAGACTCGACGAAAACCTCCTCAAAACTTTAATAAATAACTGTACACATAGTTGTACTTCAAGCAGTGATCCATGGCTACAGCCAGTTTGGGCTACTCCCTAGTATCCCTTCCAACCCTTTATTAGCCAGACGAGCATGTCTCACGTCATGCTACAATAGCATAACATGTAATGGTCTAACACTAAATGGCTACAAGATTATTATTGAGATAACAACCCCCCCCCCCCACATATAAACAATATAAACAAGACACTACACCCCTCTAGTTAAGGACATTTAGAAGTTGGCAAAAAAAAACCTAATTTGATGCTCTACTATTTTCAGTCTAATTTACATGTAGATCACCTTACAGTATGTTTAAAAACAGGAAACGGCAGCCTTTAGAAAGAGAAAAATAAAGTTACAAAGCACTACGCTTCGTAGGTTGAACTGTACTTTTAAATAATTAAACCAGTTAATAAATTAGGATATACAACGTGTCCTGATCCTGTGCGTCGAGAACTAAAACACACCAGGATCTCAATATTTGTACGCACAAGTGTTTGTGTACACACATACTGGTTTTAAAATGTCATTAAAGATTACTACGTATGAAAATCGCAGAAAAGTGAAAGTCAACTCATTTCGACAGCCTCTCCTGGGAAGTCCATCTTTCTGCCTAACAGCATTTCAGTTTAAAGGGGGGAACCACTATTCTAATACCTTATTGTTTCCATGAACAAGGGAGAGTCGTAGGTCAGTGCATGACAGAGGCTTTACAAAGCAAGGCTTTGGATGAACCTTAAACCCCCTCCCACAAAAAAACCACTTAAATTAATAATCTAAATAAACCCCTCAGACGAGTCTGTTAAAGGTTTTGATTAAAGTTTCAAGTTGTTGTATGAAGATTTGCTGATTTAACAAGTCAATATATGTTTGTCTTGCTGTCAATCAAGACTGGCATTATTCAAACAGCAGCTAAAGACAAACAGTAGAGAATAGGTTACCCAAGGGCAGTTAAACAAGGTTGCAGGGCACTACACCAGATGTGACCTTGTGGTGTGCATCATCACTCAAATATATGCTGCCACATTTAGATTCATTGTGTAGTAAGGGCTGAAGTATTTCTCATATAATCCATATCAGTTATTCAGAGCTACCTGCCTTACTATTAATCACATCAATACATATTAACGACCAGGATGTGAATTCACAAGGTTAAAAAGTTTAATTCTGCACGAAGAATCGTTCTGTATTTTTATTACATTGAAACAGACCGAATACAGAAATATTGTAGCCTACAAAATTACTGTACTTACATTCTTCTTTGCTGCAATGATGGTATCTCTTTTGAACACTAGAACCAGAATCAAGTTTGGCCTTTTCAGTCTTCTGTGATTTCTTGGTACTAGGCCACAATGCATTGTTATTATGGCAGAAACTTGCACTACCATTCTGTAACACATTCAAGCTGAAGTCTCTTGACTCCCTACGTTCCAAAATGCCACAAGCTCCGCTATCGAGCCATTTTGCAGAATACCTGGGAACCTGGGAGTCATACTGGGGAAGCAGGGTCCTGTCATTTTGAAGTCGGAATTTGCACAGCTTGCTTTGAGAAGATTTGGAACATTGGGGATCAGAGTATAAATCCTTATTTTGTGCATACTGTACAATCCAGTTCATTTTTTTGCTGAAAATGGTTTTCACTTCCTCATAGGGACTCTTGGAAAGCTTGGACCGTGGACAATCCTGATTGGCTATTTGATGATATTTCTCAAAACAGTCTTTGTGGCCCCTTAAGGATCTGGTGTGTAGAAGATCTAACCTGGGAACACCTGGTAAGAAGAAAACCAAAAGACTTAAATAGCAAAAATATAAATATATGGTTTTAAAATCTCATTACAAACAAAACTATATTTTCTCATCTAGGTATTTGCTAAAGAAACCCTGTATGCCACTCTAGTCACAGCAGTGTACATTTTGTAGTGTTAGAAATCTGTGATCGCTAGTCTTTGGAAAAGGTCTAAAAGCACATCATAAAAGGATTTATTCTAAACACGAAGTTTAAAACAGACAGCTGTTCAAACAAAAATGCATAACAAACCGGGTATAAAGTACACACACCTGTCTATTACAAGTCTAAGATAGCAATTCTCACGACAGGCTTCTTATGAAAACGAATGCTTCATTCAAACTATGTAATGTTTTCCTAATCTTATTATGACCTACATGCGGTCCCTAAGTGCAGTTGGCTTTCCTATTCTTTTGTTGAAGTTTACGGCAAAAGGGCATTCGAGGCTACTTTTCAACGCAACCATTTTCTCATTCTGTATGCCAAAGACTGGCATTAAAATGTGCAGTTTAAACAGACTGGAATCAAAATTTAGGAAACTACCCAAGAGCCACCAACAGGTCAGGTTTGAAAGATATCCCTACTTCAGCACAGGTGGTTCAGTCACCTGTGCTGATGCAGGGGTATCCTTAAAACCCGACATGTTGGTGGCCTTGGCAGACTGGAGTTGTCCACCCCTGGCCTAAACTATTTAGTGAAAGGTCTGTGCCAATTCACTTTTAGGTTTCAGAGCAAAATATAAATCTTGGAGTGAACCAATGCTGTAAAGGCCACACAAAATGAGCTTTATTCTAGCCCTTTCTTTCTGACACTGGAGCTATATGGACAATTCCAACCCTAGCAGCATCTCCCCCCACTATACTACAGCAGCTTGCTCTCTGGTGACTGACAGCACCAAGAAGACAATAAGAACTGGCTGGCTAGCAAGAGCGGTTTGTGAAGTTAATGAGGAAGAGGAGGAAGGGAGTATACCAATTTTATAGACGCGATATGTATGTAATATCTAAGCCTTCTGGCTGCAAAACAAATAGTAACATATTAAAAAAGGGAAAATGAAAAGTGCTTTAAAAACCAAGAACTTTTGTTTATTTAATTTTTATCTTCGATAAACCTAGAGCTATTTTTTTTTGTACAGTTTCACTCACATTTCAAAGCCAAGTACTAGGCTCCAATACCCCAAGCTTTGTTTTCTGCCAAGTAAAATCTAGCTTGCATGAACATACAAAACTTCTGATTAAGGCATCCCTTCTAGCCAAAGAGTGAATATTCTCCTATTCTTGCAGAAGATAAGGTAAATGTGCTTAACACAAAACGGCATTGAAAGTCCCTGCTGCAAGTCATCCATGCGGGAATACAAAGAATATGGTATTAAAGTTAAAATGAGTACATGCACAGTGCTTGAAAGCCTTTACTCTGACTGGCTCATCCTCTAACAGCAGGTAGAACTGCAGCGCACAGATAACATTGAACACTTTTTCATTTAAAGCGGATTAGTTTATTCTGTAAAGTAGTTGAAATAGTTAGGAATGGCTTAAAAGCCATGAAATACTGGATTCAAAAAAAAATAAATATATATATATATAGCAAATGGAAATATTACTGTATGCTCATTTGCATGTCTTAGACAGGTCTGCAACCCCACCTTTCACCATTATCACCCACCACTTCCACTGCAGCAAAGGATTCTGGGAAGTGACATGCAAATGAGCACACAGTGCCACCTTTTGCTTCAAAACCATAAACATGGATAACACACACACACACACACACACACACACACACACACACACACACACCGTTATAATGCGATCCGTTACAACGCGAATCCGCTTATAACGCGGTGCAAGGGTGGCTCCCAATTGTCGTATTAATGAATACAGCTAAACCCCGTTATAACGCGGGTCTCGGGGTCCACCCCGAGACCACCGCGTTACTAACGGGGTCGCGAGAAAAAAAAATGGCCGCGCTTTAGCGCATATTCATCCCGCGGGACAGGAGATGGGAGCGGGCATGTCCCTCCGCTCCCCGCTTCCCCCTGTCACCGCGGGACAGCCCGCGGGGCAGGAGATGGGAGCGGGGATGTCCCTCCTGTCCCCGCTTTCCCCTGTCACCGCGGGACAGGCCGCGGGGCAGGAGATGGGAGCGGGCATGTCCCTCCTGTCCCCGCTTCCCCCTGTCACCGCGGGACAGGCCGCGGGGCAGGAGATGGGAGCGGGCATGTCCCTCCTGTCCCCGCTTCCCCCTGTCACCGCGGGACAACATCCACTCCTTACGAGCCGCACGGCGCATGCGCACGGCGAACGTGAGGGGTGCCTGCATAAGTGTGCTGCTTTGGAGACAGGTAAGCAGTCTCCGGAAGACCGCTAACCCCCCCGCCGCAGCACAGGGCCCTCGCGTGTGTGTAAGTGTCTGTGAGTGTGTGTAAGTGTCTGAGTGTGTGTGTAAGTAAGTGTAAGAGCCGGAGCGGGAGGTGGGAGGTTTGACAGGGAGGGGGGGCGTGGCTTGAGCGGAGGGACCCGCTACTCTCCCCCCCCTCCCTCCACGGACTGCAGGAGGGAGCTGCTACTCTCCCCCCCCTCCCCGGACTGCAGGAGGGAGCTGCTACTCTCCCCCCCCTCCCCGGACTGTAGGAGGGACCAGGTATTTAGAACTTAAGCATGGTAAAAAGGCCTCGCTTTAATATGCTAACACTATGTGCAACGTGTGGGGTATTTAACAACAAATGACAATCTTGCTGACATGTAATCTATCTTTGGTACAGAAATCTGCCTAGCCTCATTGCCAAGATGAGCATCTTCATCTTTTGGTAACACAAGTGCTGTTCATTTCTATGGGTCCCTCCCTCCACTGGCTGCAGGAGGGACCCGCTACTCTTCCCCCCCCCCCCCTCCCTCCACGGACTCGGGCTGGAGCACTCATACATACACACATACACACACACACACACACACACACACACACACACACAGGCACTCACGCACTCATACACACACACGCGCGCACACACATGCAGGCACTCACGCACTCACACACTCACACACACACACACACACACACACACACACACACAGGCACTCGCACTCACACACACAGGCACTCGCACTCACACACACAGACCGCTAACCCCCCCCCCCCCCCGCCGCAGTACAGGGCCCGCCGTAGCCGCAGCGCAGGGCCCCGCCACCCCCCCAACCCCCACAGCACAATGACTTCCCACCCCCTTAACTTTGTGAAACAAAAGTCACAAGACGTTGCACAGGCAAAATACATCTGTTAAAGTGCAGTTGTCTGTTTATTTCTATATAATAATTGTGTGCAGTGTGTCAGTGTGTGCAGTGTGAGCAATGAGCAGTGTGTGTGCAGTGTGTGTGCAGTGTCAGTGTGTGCAGTGTGAGCAATGAGCAGTGTGTGTGCAGTGTGAGCAATGAGCAGTGTGTGTGCAGTGTGCAGTGTGTGTGCAGTGTGTGTGCAGTGTGAGCAATGAGCAGTGTGTGTGCAGTGTGTGCAGTGTGCAAAAAAAAAAAATGTTTTTTTTTTGTTTGTTTTTTTAAAACGGGAGCCACGGGAAAACCGCGTTATAACCGAATCGCGGTATAACGAGGCGCGTTATAACGGGGTTTAGCTGTACTTCACAACACGATTATTGGTATCTCAAATTTTTTATTGTACAATGCATACAACTGCACATTATTTCTAACGTGATCCGCTTATAACGTATAATGTGATTCTCTGGACCCCAAGCACGCGTTATAAGAGGGTTGATCTGTATATCTATCTCAATCAGTCTCCAGTGCAGGATCCTACTAGGTTTAAAAACATTGATCGAAAAAAGGCAATATTTAGCAAAGTTTACCAAAAAATTTCTTCGTAACTTAAATTGGCACATTACAAAGAAATACCGGTGCGTCACAATCTTCAAATAACTAGACAATGATCATCATTTCCATGGCATTGAACATGGGGCTGCATAGATTTAAGACAACTTTTCCCTGGGCTGATGAGCTTACCATCTAATAGTTGATGTTAAAGCACGTGAAGATATTCTGACATGTCCAAGGCACAATAAGCCCATTTCCTGGCAGTCATTAAACGGCTCTAGTGCCGATCAGAGCACTCACACGGAAACACTGACTTCAAAGGGAGTTTGTGCAATAGTCACCTGATCAGCACTATCATAGCTCATGAATAAATAACCCCATGTTTCACACTAGGTTCTCCCATATCCAAGACCAGTGCTTTGAAATGTAGGTCACTCAAGATTGAATAATTAAACTAATAATCTAACTTTAATAAAAAGAAGCTGTAATAAAAATGGCAGGGGATATGAAGTATTTTAATCAATCTGGTACTTCCGGGGTTAACGTTGGTTAGAAATTGTGTTAAAAATATCATTGGTTTTATGACAGATCAAGACCCTTCATGTATCTGTACTGATCTACATAGAGGGCTTAATTGGTGGATATCACGGATAGCCCACTAAAAGTGAAATATGTACGGTTTAGAAGGCTGGGGACGATAGCCAGATCTTGGGCTGTCAGCCTCAAAGAAACCTGTAACAAGCTTGAAATGTCCCCTGTACATCCCAGAGAGGTGAGAAACAGGTCACTACTTGATTGAGGACTTTATTAAAAATAAGAAATTATGGGCCTGACAGAAGTTTATAAGAGGAACACATGGATATCTGTCACCGTTGCAATTAGGCACATCAAATCATACCACACACTTCATAACTAAGAGGTGCAAAAGACATCCGTTTCTCGTGCGAGGAGACATTAGGCTAAGGCCCCGCTCCCAGAGTCAGCGCACCTGCGCTGCTGACAGGCGGTGCGCTGAGATACACAGACCGCGATCTGCGGTCTGTAGGGAGCGGGAGCCGGAGCGGGAGGTTTGATCGGGAGATGGGCGGTTTGACAGGGAGGGGGGGCGTAGCTTGAGCGGAGGGACCTGCTACTCTCCCCCCCCCCTCCCTCCACGGACTCGGGCTGGAGCTGGAAGGTAAGTTTAAACACACACACGCAGGCACTCATTCATATATATATATATATATATATATATATATACACACACACACACACACACACACACACACACACGCACACGCACACACGCGCACACACACACACACGCGCACAGGCAGGCACTCACGCACTCATACACGCGCACACACAGGCAGGCACTCACGCACTCATACACACACACACACACACACACACACACACACACACACACACACACACACACACACACACAGAGGCAGGCACTCGGGCACACACACACACAGACAGGCACTCACGCACTCAGACACATACACACACAGACAGGCACGCACTCAGACACACACACAGAGAAAGGCACTCACCTGCTTTCACTCCACACTCCTCCCCGCTCCCCGAAGCCTCTCCTCCTCCCGAAGCCTCCCCTCCCCATTGGCTCACAGCCACACACGTCACGCGTCAACGCTAGGAAACACCATTCTCTGGTGTCTCCAGCGGCTGACGCGCTACAGCGTGTAGTGCTCTGTGCAGCCAGGGGGGACCGGGACCAGTTCGCGAGGATTCCCCTGCTGGTGGGGAACTCGCGACCCGCCGCCCGCGCCAACGAGCGCAGCGGGACCGAGGCCTTAGGCTGTCAAATTTTAGATGCAGGCATGTATGTGGAGAGCACAGACGCAACCGTGAAGATGGCGTCCAAGTATTAAAATAAAGTGGAGTATGTTTCTGAAGTCAGACTTTTAAACGTCGCAAAGGAAGAATTCTTTTCTTTTAAGTCATAAAACTGTCTGCCAGAGCTGATTACAACAGGGTTGGGCTTATGCGTTTCAATGGGGAAAAAATGAGTACATAAGTCTCACCAAGCCAATATGAAAATCAGCATTTAATAAGGTGTGTTTTGGGATCAGACACACGTGTTACATAGTAGATGAGGTTGAAAAAAAAAGACAAACGTCCATCAATTTCAACCTATGCTAAATTTAGACGACAGATCCTTTATCCTATATTTGTACTTCCAGTATATTGATCCAGAGTAAGGCAAACAAAAAAACCCAGTGAAATATCATCTAACGATATCACATAAGGGGGAACATAAATTCCTTCCTGACTTCAAATATTTATCAGATTACTCCCCATGTTTACTTATTTGGTATATCCCTGTATACTTTTTTCTAATAAGTTTGTCCAATTTTTTTTTTTG
Organism: Ascaphus truei; assembly: GCF_040206685.1. Lineage (NCBI taxonomy): Eukaryota > Metazoa > Chordata > Amphibia > Anura > Ascaphidae > Ascaphus > Ascaphus truei. The sequence goes on along the minus strand of NC_134485.1, from coordinate 41,059,798 downwards.
AAGATATCTATTGTTGTATCTGCTATCAGTCCACATGGGTAATGAATGTCACATTTTAACGGCGCTTACTGTAAAGAACCCTTTCCTTTGTTGCTGGGGAAATCTCATTTCCTCCAACCTTAAAGGGATGACCCTGTGTCATTAGTACTGCCTTTGGGATGAATAGTTCCTTTATAAGCTCCTTGTATTGTCCCTGAATATATTTGTATATAATTATCATATCCTCTCTTACACACCTCTTCAAAAGTAAAATAATCTAATTCCGCAAGACTCTCCTCATAAATCAGAATATCCATCCCCTTCGTTAATTTGGTGGCTCTTCTCTACACTTTCTCGATCCATGATGTCTTTTTGAAGGCGTGGTACCCAAAATTGTACTCCATATTCAAGGTGTGGTCTTAATGCTTCATAAAAAAAAAAAGGCATAATTATGTTTAATTCCCTTCCACCTGGAAAAGGAGAGGTAACTCAAATGTATTACTTCATAGTAAAACATTTTACAAGTAAATAAATCCATTGCCCGTTTAATACAAGATAAGATCTTGTTTGCCTTTGCAGCTACTGCATGACATTGGGCACTATTGCTAAGCCTGCTGTCTACAAGCACTCCTAAATCCTTCTCCATCAAGGATTCTAATTTATCCCCATTTAATTTGTAAATTGCCTGATTATTCTTGTTCCCAAATGCATAACCTTACATTTATCTGTATTAGGCCCGGGCCATAGAGGTGTGGGGAGAGCGGAGGCGCGCTAATGCTGAGGCTCGCCTGCTTCAGTCAGCGCGATTGCACGGACTTGCAGGCGAGCCAGCGTGCGCGAAGGGAGCCGGGGGGAGGTGGTTGGAGGCGGGGCAGTGACGTCGCTGGGCCAATCGCCCGCAACGCACTGACGTCAATGTCACGGCGCCGACGTCACGGCGCCGTGACGTTGACGCTGCTGTGCTGTGATTGGAGGTTTTCAGCCGACAGAGCGCTGAAAAACAGCTTGGCGCTCAACTGAAACCTCCAACTCGTCAGCACGCCTGCGGACGCTCGCGTGAGCCCCCTCTCAAGGCATCCCCATTGAGGATGCAGGGGCTCAGCGCGGAGCGTCCGCACGCCTCAGCACGGCCTGTCCGTCTATGGACTCGGCCTTACACGTCACCTTCCATTTACCTCATACAAATTCATTTGCGGGGCCTTTGTGGAAGGTGAAAAGTGCCACCTAGGTTGCGGTGCATTAACCCTTGCCCCATATGCAGGTCACGCGCTCACAGGTGTGCCGCATGTGACAGTAGCAAACAAAGGGGGGTGAGGGGGAAGCAATTCATTTCAGAGGTTAAAATACTTCAGGTGTAAAAGAGATTGATGGTTGCAAATCCTGCATCTTATCTGTATTAAATTGTACACTATGAAAAATCCCCTCGTCCTGCTGTCTGCATACACTGGCACCGTGTGCGGACTCAGATCACATTACCAATCTCTGTATGAGACAGTCTGCAAAGGATGCGAGATGAGGAGACACCTCCATCGTGCCGACATGCTCGCCACATGAGATTGGACAATGCCAGGGGAGGGGGGGGGGGCTTATGCTGTATCAATTGAAGTGGCTGATCAAGCCGCTTTTAGATGAAAATTCCCCATGGACTTCAGTGGGGATTTTGACCAGAAAAACGTCCCGATCAGCCACTTCGGCTGGTGTTGAATAAGCCACATAATTTTATATTTTGGGGGAAAAGAGAAGTCCGTTATTTTTAAATGGTGGCTCCTAAATATAGCCACCAATAGAGAAGGTTCTCAATTCTGCTTCATTACCAACTGGGTCTATCTTAAGCTTTTATTTCTGTGGAAATTACAAATTGCATTTTATTTCTGAATGAGGACGTGTTTGTCAACCAACTGTTCCCTTATCAGACAGCCAGGCCGTGATTATACCAAAAGTGGCCGGCGGTGTCGCACTGTGCGCCGCCGCACGGCTCAAAAACAAATAGCAACAATAAAATGAAAGTGCACATACCCTGCGCGAGACCTGGAACTGCAGGGCGGCAGACAGGAGAACTTGTTCTTGGCAGGCGACGGTCGCGTCAAGTGAGCGGTTCGGCCAATGAGGGTGAATCGCTCACGGCCGCACCTCTCCCTTCCCCTCCAGCTGCCTCCTAACTTCAGTTCACATGCCGCTTTGCTGGATCATCACCGGATCGCGCACACGCCCAGCCGGAGCTGGTATGATCGTAGCCCAAGGAAGAGGACAGCAGGGGGATACGGCTGTGTAAGCTAGAGGCAATCAAACCCCATCCCAAGTCTCAGGTCACAAGGTTTGCTAATTAACCTTAAAAAGAATAATTATTTTGAAATAATTGTAGGTGTCACATGTTGCCATTAGTTGACAGTTCCAAGGAGAAACTGCATCTTTAAAGCCAAGCTGCTGGCAAAATCAGGGTGTCCGACAATCTGTTAGCCAAGATCTAAACTGTGCTCTAAAGAAAGAAAAAAAAAAAAAAGGGAAGGGCTCGTTTCACTGCTCAAGCCCCAAGCAGAACATGAGCATCTCAACTCAGTCTCACGCAATTTGTGGGAGCGTCTCACGCATTAGGGGCTGTGTCCTCATAGTCTCACGCAGCATGTCCTCAATCCCACGGGGTTTAGAAACCGAGAAACAGCCCTAAATCTGCCCCTGTCATCAGGGACCTCAGCAGCAGAGCCGGAGACACCATTGCTGTTGCACAGGACCCCACACTTTAAGGGGCCTCGTGGTAAGGACTGAAGCCCTAGAAGCATGCAGTCTGTGTGTGCTGCGTCTGACTAGTCAGCCCTCCTTGCTACCACACGAGGCAGTCACACGGTGTGGCCTCAAGCCGCCTGCTCCATGGGAAAGAAAGGAAATAGTTAGGCCCCGTCCATGAGACTGGTGGGCCCCACACGGATATTGCACAGGGCCAAACAGTTGCTAAAACCTGAACTCCCTGACGGACACTAGATTCCCTCAAATCTCCCAAAATGCGAGCCCCATCTCCTGCTCCAGAGTGTCAACCCTTGACATCTCTGATATAACCAGGTTATACTGTATCATATGGCTAAAAAGATAGCTAAAAGCTTGCTAAAAATAAAAATCTGTATAACAGAAGTCATTTCTACAAAGCCGACAGCTGTTCAGCAAGCTTTCCCCAGTTCCATATAATTCCCGTTATGTCAACTTTGTCTCAAACGTTATTGTGCAACTCTTACTCTTTATACACAGCAAGAGAGGCAATCCCCACAACAGTGTTTGAAACTTCTGTGTTTTTATGAACTTGAAATCTGAGTCTCAAAGTTATAAATAGCTGTGTTTGTTCCGGTAAGAAAGCCGGCAACAATGTAGGCAGTAAGTGTAGTGTATCAAAACCAGCCCTCAAATATCACATATTCCAGGAACATGGTGGTCTCTATTAGCATAGTGATAAATATATATTAGTAACCAACAGTCTGGTATAGGATACTAGTTACAAGAGTTTAAGGCAGGAGGGGCCATCTCCAGTCCACAAGGGTCACTAACTGGCCAGGTATTGGAGATATCCCTGCTTCAGCACAGGTGGCTCAGTCATTCAGACTGAGCCACCTGTGCTGAAGTCGGTATAGGCTTAGAACCTGACCTGTTAGTGGCCCTTGAGGACTGGAGTTGGCCCATCCTGGTTTAAGGGATGGGTAAAAGTTGTATTTTCATTTAGCAGGAAGGTTTAGGAGAGGCGACACAGGAAGCTATTCAGTAAAGTGCGATAGTGCCGATTGGACACCTCTGCACTAAAACTCCCATGGACTTGATAGGGGTTATAATGTGTAGTAGTGCCCAGATTGACACTATTGCCCGATAAATAACCCCCCCTAGAAATCACTGTACACACAGGAGTATACAAATGAGCCAGAGCTACATTTGACCTGTATATAAATAAGGAGAGGAACTTCAGCAAAGACGGGCGCCAATCAATCACTGCATAAGTGTCATACAGATCAGTGGGCTGTGGTCATCTTGCCCACACTTTGGCCAGGATGTATGACATTGCACATCTTTCTTTTCACCTTGGTATTAGAAATATTTCGCCGTAGCAACATACAGTACTCAAGCATTTTTTTCTGTACTTTTATAAATATAAAGAGTTAAAAAAATATATATATATATATATATATAAAAAAAAATAATGGTAATAAGTCATGTAATGAACGAAAGAAAAGCTCCCTATTATGTCGCACTGGAGAAAACACCCTTAACTGTATTAAAAAAAAATTATTAGTAAATGTTACGCCGATGCTCGCCACAAACCGGGACCGGACCGCAGGGCTGAGGTGGGGTTACATTATCACCGACCTTAGTCCGCGCAGACTGATCCGGAGTGCGCAGTTCGTAGTCGTACATCGCAGGGTCAGGATTGGAAAAGGCAACATCGTCATTATTGAAGCCAAAGTCGGGGTAGGAGAAGACAGGACAATCGATGGCCGAAGCAGGGTCAGGATAGAAGACATCCGGGTGGTCGTAGTCGTAGCAAGGAATCGGCAACAAGCAGACAGGAGTTCCCCGCTTCAGCTTAGGAGCGTTAGTGGCTTCTGCGCGAGGAGCGGCCTCGGCCCATGACGCCGATCTCAGCAGGAGGAGACAGCAGGCTGGCCGAAGTTCACCGCAGGGCAGCGTCGGGGAGAACCAACGCTTCAGCGCAGAAGTCCAAGGCAGGCCACTGCAAGGGGATAGCAGCAGGCCGCAGGAAAGGAAGGGTAGCCACTGCTAGGAGGGAATGCAGCAGGTACCGGTGCTGGCAACACGCTTCAGCACAGGAGAAACAGGCCTCTGGATACTCAGGAACTTGGAAGGTAAGAACGCTAGGAGAGAGGCCTGGGGCGGTTTGTGGCAGAGACAGTAACGTCCCAGGTAGGAGATTATGCTCGGCACTGTTTCAGTGCCAAAGCCCAGGATATAAAGGGCGAAGATCCAATCACAGGAGGAGGGTGTGTGAGTATTCCTCCAATGATGTAGCACAGGGCAGAAGCTGCAATGAGAAGCAGCACATGTGCCATTGATTGCCAGAGGAAACTTTTGCAACTGCAGAAGTCTGCAAAAGCTATAATCAAAGCCAGGAGTGGATTCCTTACAGTAAATTAATTCAAATATATTTTGCAGCGGAGTATACAGTGAACCAAATGATTTAAAACAAATAAAAAATGGAGGTGTCTGTGTGCTGTATCTAGACAGTGTGAATGGGGGAAATAGCTATTAATCACCGTCTTTTCCCACGGTTATACTATTAGACTAGCCGTGGTAATAGCTATTCCTGTACAATTTTAAGTCGTCAGATAAATACTCCTATATAACTGAGAGTGTTAAGGATTGAAGAGGGCTACTAGCTCTGTATGTCTATGACAGTATTTGTATGTGGGGTAATGATGGGACTAATGTGAGATCTGCCTCAACCATATATTAGTCCATACCTCTATATACACATACACAGTATCACCAGACCACCAGGTGCAGAAGTAACTGAGCCTGTAGGTCTGTTATGGTGAACCACTTGACATATACTGGCCAATTGCTCCTATAGATGGAGTTTAGAAAACATAATCAGGACATTCACTTATCCTCCTTGCTGGTGTTGTGCATGGTACACACTGACCCCTCTTGGGGTTACTCTTCTTCAATAAGTCATGTTAGTCTGAAAACTGTTTTTAAGATGTGAAATTGCCGGCTTAATTACATTTTGGTTAACATTTTTGTACACTATAATAAAACAATACTGTCAGATGTGGACAGTTTAGGCTTAAAATTATTGTCATGAATATAATAAAATATCACTTTTACAATTCCCTATTAATTGCTGCTACGCCATATTATAAACATTCAAATAACTGGGCAAAAAAGGCATATCAGAGTAGCCATGTTCCTTTATCCTTAAATGTATAAAAACAATTGCAAGCACATTTGGGCGTGCTACAGCATAAGAATGGATCTGTTTAGTATTTAAAGTTTTATTGAAAGTCATAATTAGCAAACATGTATTTAAAAATAATAAATATCCCATATTGCATCTCTAAGTTGGTAACCGCTGTTAAATAGATTTAATTTAGAACATCTGATCGATTACGTCAAGACAACCACCATGTTCGGTATTAGCGCAGCAAAAGGCACAGCTTAAATATTAGGCATGGCCTTGGGATTAGGCATGGCCATATCAATCGTCTTTCCCAGATTTTATAACTCCACTCCAGAAGAGGAAACTGAAAGCAGAACATAATGGCATTAACCAGAGAAAGAAATTCATCTGTAAGACATATAGATAGATCACACATACTCCCCCAAACAAACCTATAAAACTGTGAGGGTTTCACTTTACTCCTAAAATGCACATTTCATATTGTCCATGGCCTTTTTTTTTTTTACCAGCATCATTCAGGCTCTCACTGCAATTCCACTACTAAACTTTCAAATAGTGTGGGAGGTTTTGTAACAGCATTAAGGGGCTTGTTCCCAAAATAGCATCAATAATATAGTACATAGCAACAGACCAGCGAAAATGAGAACTGTACTGGCGACGCTTCGAACACTATGAAAACTGCTTGTTCCCCAGGTAATCATGACAGACCGAAAAGAAGTTTGCAAAATGCAGCATGAATTTCTATATGTAGTACAGCTGCACAGTTAAGCAATCACATCTTTTTTAAACTGTAGCTGGGTTTGGGCTGAAATCTGGTATTTTACTAAAATGACTACACTATAGAAGTTTGGCACACGGGGTGCACGTTTTTTTCCCCTCTCCAACAGATTGGAAGTTTTAATAAAACTCTATATCAGTTTTACGGGTTATTTAAACCCGGATAATGGCCTCAGCGCGCAGATTGAACCCCAATGAATTTCTCTTGCGTACATAGAGCATTGTCAAGGACTGAAAAATTGAATGTTCAAAAAGGTAACCTTCAAGCCCAGTTTGTGACCAACTAAAGGGTTCAGAGGTGCACAGAAATGAAAGCTCTGTACGTCACACTTGAATTCTACAGAACTGTTCAAGTTGTGGTTCCGCCTAAGAGTTTGTTTTCCTCCTCCTTCGCCTATGGGCCAAAACTTCAGCTTAGCGTCCCGAGAGCTCCTCCGAACGTGCCCCCATACAGGTAAACATCTCCTGCAGCATGAGAGCCAATAGGAAGTCGCAATATCATCCATTGGCCCACGTGACGCAGAATATGTAGATGTGTGAAAAACCAGCAGCACCTACAGAGGGGAAACATCTCTAGAAAGGGGTCACAAGAGCTGAAATTAATGTGTTTCAGCTAAGGAGGCGCCATGAATACCACCTAGGGAGGATTTTTTGGGGGGGAATCCTGCATTAAGTTATTAAACAGCCTTGCTAAGCACCTACAAATTATTCCAATAAACACATAAGAGGAATCAATAAAGGCGCTTATACACGAACAAATGCCATTCCAACTAGAACAAAATCAGCAAGCAGTAGTCTGCTTGCTTAACTTCTATTATCTTTGTGCATTTCCCATTGTAAACCTTTAAGCACAAGTTTTGCCTTTCCGCCCCATCAACCGAAATTAATCCAACAGAGACTAAGCTTCTGCCATTGCCTTTAGATCACACAAAGTTTCCAATGACTTCTCAGCTATAATTGCTTCGAGAATCCTGAACTTAAGCATTAATTTGTTAGAACAGCAGCAGAGAAATGAGAGGTTTACTAATGGAACATGGAAACACTTGTACTTTTAATACCAGAAAATTCAAACCAGGCTTCATAAATGGAGTTAATATGATATGGCTGTATTCAATCAAAACACCTAAATGCTACTCACAAAGTGGATAATGTAAAGGTGTAGTGCCTTTAGACAGTAACCAGTTGTTTTGGGTCAAATTGAACTGGAAACATACTGTACCAAATAAACATAATTTTGTTACATCATTTGAACCAGGCGAAGTCTGGGAGCTGTACCGCTCAGTCTTGGAGAACTCTACATTGCCCAGATAATTATAGTTTTCGGGTGACTGCTCCTCATCGAGATTTCAATACGGCTGCCATTATTGGGTCAACAGGAAGTCGCAATGTGGGTGCTACCGAGATTTGGCAGCCATATTGTGTTCCAGGAGGAAGCACCGGCACAGGTCATCTTGGGAACAAGTCTCCCCAGCTCTGAAAATAGCAGTTCATTGGCACCAGGGGGTCTCCAGGAACTGATGTAAAATAAGTAACACAATCCTACCATAGGTAGGATTGACACTTTAAGTTCTGCACTGGCAGACATACAAGTGGTTCCTGTGACTGCAACTGGACACAATCAGCAACCTGGTGTAATTCAAGGGTGGAACAATGCTGTGCAACAAGCAGTAAACGCAGAGCCCTCATCAAAACTCACACGCACAATCCAATACTCGTCCCTTGTTATTAGCAGCAAATGCTTTGGTGGAGCTCTGTCAGCAGAGGAGTTAAATGCACGAGTGCTCAGAAGTGGAGTTACCATCTGGTGCTAACCATTTACCCTGTATGGGGTACTGGAGTTAATTGCAGTTGCCCTGTAGGCATTTAAGTAATAGCAGTTATAAAAGTTGGTTTGATGTCCTAATATGCACACTACTGCAAAATAAAAAAAAAAATCCTGAAAAGCCTAAGAATTAGCAAAGTTTCAGTTTATAAACCTGTAGTGTGCGCTAGTGATGTTTGTTGAACGTCACAAGCTGGCACTATAGGTGCCCCACGCTCTTCTATACAACATTTAAACTGATTGCGGAGGCAGAGCGTGGGACCTCTAAGCCCAAGCATCTTCTTCTTGTGATGCGTCACCATAACAATGTGGCGTAGCCGGTGGTGCCCGAGATGAGGAGCAGGATATACCCGGTATTACATTTTTGTGCACGTCTACGGCCGATTGCAACCGCTACTCTGACACATGGAATTAAAGATGCTATCCTCTATCAGAGGACAGGTCAGGGTTATTATTATTTGGAAAATGCAAACATATTCCGCGGTAGTGACACCAATTGCATAACCAGAACGATATACAAAATAAGGACAAATGGATACAGAGGGTAATGGGGTTGGGCAATTACTAAAGCAGCGATTGCTTGCACCCCAATCCAGAACTTCTGAAGCACTTCCATTGCCCTAGAATGGCAGTAAAAACATTTAAGATCAACACCACTGTTTGCAAATCTTCAAACTGCATCCCACAGCAAAGTCCAGTATAAGCAGGAATGTCAGTCAAAATGTACCACTACAAATTTGAATTGCTGCAGCATTTTTGGGCTGCAAGTTTCCAGGGATGCAATATGTGAGAACGTTTTTACTACTCATATTTAGCACTACGAAGACCCAGAAATATGACATTACACATGTTAAAAATGAGGAATGATGTGTAATATCATGGCGAAGTCCTTCCACTTTTTTACAGTCACTATGTATACCATGTATTTCAATGTTTGCATATGTAAGAATACATATGGGACAGCGTACGTACAAGCACACACGAGTTCAGCTCATCTTAATATATAAAATTGAAAGGTTGGTACTAGCTGCGGTGAATCCGATTGGTCCTCAGCCTCTGGCCAATCAGATTGGTGGCTCTATGACGTCACCCAACTCTTTCCCTCTCCCTCCCCCCCACCGGCTCCCGGACGGAGGGGAAGCGCGGCGCGGCCCTCCTGCCCCAGCCGCCAACGCTCACTTCCCTCCCTCCCCGGCGGGGGGACAGGCAGTGGGCAGGCAGCCTCCGGAAGGACCCCCTTCCTCCTGCAGATGCCCCCGGTAAGATGGCGGCGCACAGTGGACAGGCGGGGGGTGGTATTCAGTCAGGAGAGAGGGGGGGGAGTCAGGAGAGAGGGAGTCAGGAGAGAGGGGTGGGGAGTCAGGAGAGAAGGGGGGAAGCCTGAACAGCTGTGAAGAGGGGGGGAAGGGAGTTGAGAGGGAGGATGGAGGAGGCAGAACATTACATCACGGGCAACGCCGGGTATATCAGCTAGTTTTATTTATATTAAAAAAAAGGAATACAAAAAGGACAGCACAAATATACATTTCTGCAACATTCCTTCCAGCGTATTCAACATGCCTCTCTCTGTTGTAACTTGTCACAAAGATCAAGGTTTCTTTGAAACAAGGATATCTAGGAGTTTGACTTCAGGGGAGCACAAGGCTGAAATCCAACTCTCCCATCTGACAGACTGTAATAGCAGAAGCCAATACAATCTGAGACCTTATACATAGGACCTATGAATAATTTTATAACCAACAAATACCTGGCTTTAACAAATACATTAAAAAACAAAAAAAATGTATATGAATTACTGCCTACAACATACAGCAAATAAAAATATAACTTGTGAGCACGTTCACATCTCAGACAGATCTGCAACCCTGCTTTTTCACCATTATCTCTTTGCATACAATGCTTTCACTACAGCAAGGGATTCTGGATAATCACATGAAAATTAGCAGTGTCACCTTTCGATTCGAATCCATTTTAACTCCTATAAATGTAGGCCTCCCGTTACACAGCTTTTTATTAGCACAGCCTGGGTTAAAGAAATGCATAGCTAATAAACCTATTCTCACACAGCAGTTTTGACCTTTTGGGTCTCATCAGTAGAAATGGGTGAATTGGCCTGTTCCTTTGGTCTGCGGGTCAATTAAAAAAAAAAAAAAGGGTGGTCTGCATATTTATCACCCACCCCTCCAAAATTTTCCAAACCTGTCGACGGATTGCTGAACCCGCGGATTGGATTCTACAAATCCGTGCACAGGTTGTATCCAATGGCGGACTTTGAGGAATCCGCGCGGATTTAAAAAAAAAAAAAAAAGAAGAAAAGACCAAAATCAGTTTGCGGATTTCACACCACGAAATCGATTTTGGGGGTAACAGCAGCGAAAATCCGGGAAACTAATTTGGGCGGATTCGCCCAGCTCAAATCATCCGTGTGAAGTTGGAAGTAGGTCCAACCACACATTAAATAAGTTATATGCATGCTGAAAACAATGAAACATTTTACATCCACTTTTTCCAAAACAACCAAGCAGTATTTTTTTCTTCTTCTATAAAGTGAAAAAAAAACAAAAAACAGCGCTCTGAAGCAAAAAAAGCTTGCTCTGTTTCCACCGTGCAACCAACCAACCTGCCATGTTAAATGTTATCTCTGCAAAACCCACTATGGGTATATATTCAGACATTTCCACAGGGTGACATTCTTGCAGCTCATTAGGTTTGTTGAGTATAATGCACCTATTTCTGTTAATTTCTCATTATCCAAAATGTGATTACACAGAATCTAGAGAGCACACTGCAAAGTACAGCACAATCCCACATAGGCCGTTTCCTTGTAGCACACTTCAAGTACAAAATAAGACAGCTAGTTTAGTTCAATCAAAACTCAAAATGTTATAGTATGTTTATATACATATTTATAATTAGACATGCACAATCCTCAGAAGCGCAAGACCCAGTCCCACAGTATTATAGATTTAATTGTGCCAACTGTGAGTGCTACTGGGAAAGGGACCTCAAATATTCAACAGTAACCAAAAGCACAATATAGGGCTTCTAAATTTGAACCCCGTGAGCACTGCATACATGTCATGCATCCCATTGGTATGGACTACATTGGTTTCTCTTTGCCAGTGGTTTTCAACCTTTTTTTGGTTCGGGAACCCCAGAATTCGATTTTGAAATTTTGGGGAACCCCAACCCTCGTGCACCCCCCCCAATCACCCTGCCAATCTCCCCCTTGTGCGCACACACACACACCCTTGTAGTGTTGCAACAAGGAGCATTTGCAGGAGACAAGTTAAAGTAGTTCCACACACCCCACTTTGCGAGAGCGTGCGCGTCCGCCCAATCCTCCCTCTCCCCCTCTAGTCAGCCGGCGCCGACCGGAGCAGGCAGAGAGGAAGAATAGCCGCTGCTTAGCTCGGGAGATGCCAGTCACTGCAATGTGGGGGTGCAGCCACGCCACCGGGTCTAGGGGTTCTGCGGAACTCGGGTTGAAAACCACTGCTCTACACAGTGGTGGAAATACAAAGTGCAGTATAATATTGGTAGTGTAGGACCTGCTGAAATGGTCCATCTTGACGTGGTTGCAGGTTTAACACGTTTTGTCCAAAAGATTTAATTAAACGACCCATACTTATAAGAAAAAGAAGAAAAAAACCAACATAGAAATTAAATTGGATGTGCATTGGGGCTTCTTGGTTTACCTTCCACCCAAAAAACAGTTTGAGAACAGGCTGTGTGGCTATACAAGTAAAGAACGGGTTGTGTAGGGAGAAACCAAAAAATGTTCTTTCCTGATCTCTATTTTCAAACATGGCAAAATGTATTCACTATTTAACTTATTTTTACATGGCTGCATGTCAGTTTTTAAGAAACGGAGAGCCTTAAAAAACAGAACCATAAACTACTTACAATTAATTATTAAAGTTGCCTTCAGCATTTTGGTTTTTATTTACAGAGGTAGCAGACGTTAACTGCATCCGTTAACGCAATGCATCGCGTTATCTCTGGCGCATTATTTAACAGTAAGTAGTGCTATTAAAACCATCCCTGAGGAAGTTGGCAGAGACTAACAAAACGCGTAGGATTGGATCTAAAGAGCCAGGCAGAGTGGGGCAGTTGAGTGAGCGTAACCGTCGGAAGGGACATTACAGCCATATCCAGCAAATCAGGAGGTTCAGTCTGGAGTGCAGGAAGATGCAGGCACCAGGTGTTAGCTGAACATCTGAGACAATCCCCAGTGTGTTTGACGCATAGAGACCCCCCTTTCTTCTGCAATAAGCTTGAATCTTCACATTTATTTGTGTGCATTTTATTTAACCACATTTTTGTGATTAAATTGTACTACACCATAAGGTTTGTGTGCACTTTCTATCTTCTAGATTGATCCCCTAAAAATAATGGGTAAGGAGGAGATGACGTTATTTAAATGTGTTATTTTGTGTGTTAACAGGGGCGATAACATCTGCACATTGCTAAAAGTGCACATTTGCTAGTAGTCTAAGTGAAAATGACGTGACTCAGATCTTCCAATGGATTAACTTAACAGACTTCTGCGTCTCCTTTAAATTCATGTCCATACAAATCCTGCAAAAAAATATATATCATATCTATTAACTACTATACAATCTTGTATGTGTCCATATTGACTGACTTAATACTACAAAGAAGCAGTGTGTGAACCATACTAAAATAATTACAACGGTTTTGTTTGTCCGTATCCCATGACCAGGCCATCAAAAATACTCTGACCTGAGCAACAAGTATAAAAGTAACAGTTACTAGGACAGGGAATCAACCAGCACATTACATTTGGTGACCAAATGTGCAGTGTGTCGCTTATGACCTGGTTAGCAGACAAACTATTTTTTTTTCAGAGAACAGCCTTTATATAGAATACAGTTGCAGAAAACAATATAAACTATCAGTCTCAAACAGCAAATGTTCCACATCAAAGAGAAATATTTCAAACAAAGTCACCATCATACTATTTACTCTCCCTGGTCCAATGATTCCTTTCTTCATACGATTTGTACTGTATTCCTAGAGCTAAATTGTGAATATAGATATAACCATAACTGTATCCTGTTTGTGTATATTTTTTTTAGAAGAGTTGTATTTATGGTCATCTCAATTAAATACAAATGATAATTGCTTAAAAAACAAAAAAAACAAACAAAAAAAAGTAGTCACATGGCAACTTTGGTTTATTCTAACTTGATCCAACCGTTCTCTGAGCTGCTTTCCATGCAGACTTCAAAGAGATTACCAAAGAAACGGTCTTATACCGAGATTTTGGGAGAGGCTTGGCAGACATGTTGCCTTCTGTTATGGAATATATTTTTTAGTGATAGTGATAAAAACAAAACAAAAAACAAATCACACATTTCAAATTCAGTTGAACAAAGCCTTTTGAGTGAAACGCAGAGTTTTTTTTTGGGAAATCCCCGGCCCGCTTGGAAGGATTTAGTCTAAAACACCCCTCAGCTATAAGTGTCTCGAGAACCAGAAGTGACCACGCAGACTTTGTTCCAGTCACGAGGGGTGGCCAAATCGCCGTGACTGAACAGAGTATAAGGCTCCGTCCCCAGTACGTTCTACAGTGCCCGCCTCGGCGCTGCACGAACAAGTACCGCCCCTCAATGGGGCTGGGCCCCATATGTACCTTTGCGCGCATTTGGCAGCCTATACCCGTTTTTCAAAAGACATCCAAATTGAATTTATAACTTGTGACGGAGGGTGGCCACGCACCCCCCCCCCACCACCACCACCACCACCTACGGCAGTTCAGCCAATTAGGGCAAACCATCTGCATGAAGTCATGGCCACGCCCCCGTTGCAATCTCTGTCATCTGCCACAGACTGCAGATCGCAGTGAAGCGCTTTGCACGCGCCGCCACCCCGCCGGGCGCGCGTGCTACAGTGCAGACTGGGATCGCAGCCTAAACCAATGATATTTTTTATAGATCCACAAATTGCGAGTGCGCATTCTGATGTAATGTAGTAAATAAAGCACATCAAATATTGAAAAACATCTGTACTGTATTCTCTTTGCGTTTCACTCGAGATCAACACCATTTACACTCTGCCAACTACAAGACCTGTTGAGAATAGGAGACGCCACACACAAAAATTTACATCTGGTGTTTTGGACTCAACAGCTTTTAACCCATTGGGGTTAGTGATTCGTTTTCTCCACCGATTCTGCGGGTGTATTATAGTTCCACCATCATTTTTCTACCACTTATCCCTTTCCATTGTTCCCCTCTGAAGAATTTTGAGCAGTTCTTCATTTTGGGTTATTTGAGCTGCACATTTTTATCTAATGCTTTTTCTGCATTAATTATATCCATATTATTTTCACCGACACGTAGTCACTGATCACCAATTTAGGAGCACCTACTTATTTTTAACAAAATTCAGTTAGCAGGAAAAATACTGGAGATGTGAAAAACCAACCTCTACTGTATAGTATATTAAAGGAATAAAGAGGAAAAAAAAAATAAACACTTGCAGGAGGAACTCAGTCTGTGGCAAAGGGGCCAGCAACAGAGGTTAACTTAAAGCCAAGAGGCTTAAATACACCATCATGCTATGACAAGCTATGTAGGTAATGACAGAGCTTTAAATGATCTACCTGTACTAACAATATGACTCATTACCTCACAACAACTTTATATGTTAGCATTATTAAGTGTTATGTAATGTACCAGAAAGGAAAAAAATTACATTTTAAACAGTTTACAAGCCGTGTGATTAGATTTTTGTCATTCCAACATATCAATACATTTAGTTAGCTGAATATATAAATAAAATCAGATCTATTCAAGATTGTCACCTTACACCATAGATATACTAAAAATACCTTCTACAATAGTCCCATGAGAATAGAGGGGATTATTCATTAAAATGCAATAGTTCCATCATATGGAAATTTCCATTGACTTCAGCTGGAGTTCCCAGGGGATAGAGCCCCGATCAGCACTACTGCACTTTAGTGAACAAACCCCAGAGTGTTCATTGGCCGATCTAACTTACTTGTTTTCCAACCAAATTCCTAATTTGGCCATCCCCTACGTGTACCCTCCTGTATCCTGACCAAGCTGTGCTTTCTGATTCCCAGAATTCGACTTCAAACTCGAGCAAGTAATAAAAATCTGTTTGTCCAGACAGTGTCAAATTGAAGCGGTTATCTAGTGTCCTTCAAATCTCTGTAGTAGAGTAAGCTGAGAACAAGCACTTGTTAAATATTATACCTAGTGTGGTAAACATTCAACAGTACAAGGAGCCTAATAAGTTGGAACCATGAGAAAAACCAACAAAGTGGAAGTAAGCTAAAGCAACTATGTTCTTAATAGAGAACAGGTTATCCAACCTGTGCCAAAGGTGCACTTCATACAGGACAGTAATATTTTAATAATAAAAATCTAGGTGATATGCTACCTTAGACACAAGGTTCTCAACCCCCCTTCCCCCCCCCCCCCCGCTCAGGTTTTAAGGATATCCCAGCTACAGCACAGGTTTTTGCCCTTTGGGAACAGGCCTGAAGGGGTCCTGACTCCAAAACATTGCCCCCCTTCCCCTGCATCTTCACCTTGTTTGCACCCACCCTCACCCCCCTCCCTTTCCCTTTTTTTTCTCTCGTCACGTTATGATATTGTGATTTACTTATACCTCTTACGGGTTTGTGATTTTCTTCTCCATTAAAACATTTGGCATATACCTTTTTCTATTTGTCCTTTATGAGTGCTGGGAACATTGGATTTGTGTTCATTGCTTGTTTGGAGGAACTGGGGTTCCTCCCTGTTCCACGCTGCACCACCCTTATCTACGGTAGCTGTTCTTTGAGTGCTGTCTATTTTTGTTTTGTTACATAGGACTAGTTAGTGTCACATCCAGAGCATAACCGTTCTGGATAAAAACATTTTTTTTTTTTTTTAAAACACACCGCACACAAACAGGATGTGAATATGTAACATAACAATCTCCTAATTGCATGCAGCACTAAAAACAGAGTAGTCCTGAAAAGTTCCAGTCACACGAATAACCGGGAGCGTGGTAACAAAATGTCCTAGGTTCAATATTTGTTCACCAATATGATAGGTAAGGTTATGACCAAGAGAAGGAAAGACTGAAGACGCAGTCTAATTGTGAAGACAAGTGCAGATGTAATTGGTTACATCTATAAATATATGTATAAATTTTTTTTTTTAAAGTGCATGCACAAAGCAAAATATGAAATAAAGATAAAGGGAGGGTGCATACCATCCAAAAAAGGAAAACAGGACAGGCACACCTATACAAAAAAATTACACTTATTGACTCCAATAGTATAGGAGCATCTGTCCTGATAGATTTATATAGATATACAAATATATACATCAGACAAGCGCTTAAAGCACAAGTCCGTTCTGATTTGACACTTTTTAAATCTTCCTTCTTGTCCTTTCAAAAGCTGTTTCTATTCTTAAAATCAGATGCTTCAGTCATGAGAGATATAGATATATACACTAGCTGTACTGGGCGTAACATACAGTGATCTATTAGATCTTAAAGGTTAATTAAACATTACCCCGTTTTCATCCCTCCCTGTAATGCCTTGCAGTCTCCTCCCCTCTTCCCTAACTTAGGCCAGGGAGTAGAGACACAGTCACTCACTGTCTCTTTAAGGGAGCTGGCTCTCGCGCTGTCAGACCGAAGCTGAAGCAGGGAAGCTGAAGCAGGGCGACGAAAGAGCTGCCAGATGCTGGGTCAGTGCTGCGCGGGGTTGCTGCTGCCCCACCTGGTCTGGGAACGCTGGGAGAGTTATCCCAGCTCTCCCCTTCCGGCGGACACGGAACCCCTGATGCGGCAGTCATTTTTTACCCGCGATCCCGCTTATAAGGCAGTGGCATCGGGTGGACCCAGAGTACCGCGTTATAACGGGGTTCAGCTGTACTAACATTATAGGAGTTGCTGTCCTAGAGCAAACTAGGAAATGCAAAAAACGGGAGACGGTACATATCACGCAGCGACACAAAAAAGGCAGACGATAAGGGAACTACAATTTAAAACCAATTCACAGACATCTTTACAGCAAATAAAAATATCACTAGTGAGCATATTTGCATGTCTCAGACAGGTCTGCAACACTGTTTCCCAGGTACCAAACCAATGCTTCCACTGCAGTCAGGGATTATGGGTAATGACATGCAAATGAGCACAGCAAGTACTCATACTTCTCACCCATTTTAACATGGAACCCTATAAGCTCATGCCTGCCATATTACACAGCTTTTCAGCACAGCCTGGGTTAAAGAAGTGCATAGCTAGTAAACCTACTCATAAACAGCAATATCGACCTTGTGGATCTCATCAGAGCAAGGTTGGTAGCTGGCTATGCAACGTGAAGCTGGTAAGAGGATTTCACCACACATTAAAGAAAAAAGTTATGGTGCCGTTTAAAAACTAAAAACAAAAAACCCTTCCACCTCACAGCAAATAAAGTTACTGAAATACTTGTGGGCACATTTGCATCTCACACAGGTCTGTGACACCAGACCAAGGTCACGGAGGGTGTTTGGCTGCAGAACGGACCCTCCGCTGCTTCTAAGAGAAGGTAAGGCTACGCTCAAAGTGCCGGCGACGGCAGGCTTCGGTCGCTGGAAATATCAAATTAATATGACTTCCAGCGATCATGTCGTCGCTCCGCGCTTACTATAAGCGCACGGGACGGCGGCAATGCTTTTGTTTTGACGCGACTATAAGTGCAGCGTAAGTTTTTACTGCTTAGGGCAGGGGGTCAACTTTAGGGATTTTAGGGGCTTAGTTTATTAGGGTAGGTGGTAGCATTAGTATTACGGGGTTCAAGGATAAAGGTTAAGGTTGGGGCTTTAATCTAGCAGCCGATTGTCCCGACGGTGAGGTGCGCCTCAGCGTCAGCGATCATTTGGGCGCAGGGAAACAGCCGTGACCAAATGTCCTAGACCGCTGCGACCCTGCTTTTCACCATTACCGCCTAGCATACAATGCTTCCACTGCAGCCAGGGTTCGTGGGTAATGACATGTAAATGAGCACTCCGCGAGCCACTTTTTCTTATCCATCGTTTGCCAACAGATAGTGGGAGAAAGACGGCGTCGCCGACCAGTCTGAGACATGCAAATGTACCCACAAGTGTTATTTTTTTATTTGATGTACACTGTACAGTGGAGGGTTTTTCTCACTTTTTACCCACCATAACGTTAAATGTCTGGTTATGCAGACATCTCTCTAAGTCTATTTGAATTGTTACACTTCAAGTATAAGATTTTAATCAGATATTAAGCATAGAACTGACATTAATTCACTGACTTTTTATTTTTTAAAGTCGCAGTGCAACCAAATTAAACAGCTAATTTAACACATTCCAATTTAAAAAAATTTAACATCAAATCTCTGTACCACGCTGCGGAATATGTTGGCGCTTTACAAATAAACGATAATAAAAATAATTGTATGTCCTGTATAGCCCTACAGCAGTTGTTCTCAAAATGGTGGCCCCTAAAAAGGCCAGGCTGCTTCTCCTGCATCGTGTGCCAAAGGTGTTTTAAATGTTATAGGTATAAGAAAATATATTGATGAATAGTTAGATATTATATTTGTCTAAAATCTGGACACGAAAAAAGTTCATGTATATTTAGGAGAAACGAATCTCCGTGTAGGAAATCCTTAATCAAGTCACTTTAAGGTGCAGATTTGAATAATTACTTTGAGTAGATATCAGGATGAAATCCGTAGTCTAAACTGGGATACCAATTTGCTGTGCTCAATATTATTTTTTTTCTATTTCTACTACGGCTCAACCCCCTTATAACGCCGTGCTTGGGGTCCAAAGAATCACATCGCGCTATAAGCGGATCACGTTAGAAATAATGTAGAATTGTATGCATTGTACAATAAAGTATTTAAGATAGCAATAATCGTGTTGTAAAGTATTCATAAATACAAAAATTGGGAGCCACACTTGCATCGCGTTACAAGCGGATTCGTGTTGTAACGGATCGCGTTATAACGGGGTTGCGCTGTATTCATTAAAAAAAAAAAAGTTATGCTGCGTAAAAAAAAAAATACAAAAAAAATACACCGTCCAGTGAGATCTGGAAACATTTGAGATCACTTGCCCTAGGCACTGTATTTTATTGACACAATTAATTCCTGCCCCTATACTTACAATAGAATATCTCCCAATAAACGTAAGGATCTGGAGGCCCTCAGTGGCAGATTAAAATAGTAAAAACCTAGGCGGCAGCTACATTTCTTCAAAGCCACATCGGTGGGGGGACGGCTGCTCTGGCAACCCCCCCCCCCCCTCTCTTAAACAGCTCTGTATGACCGAGCACCTACCTGTGTGTCAGTGTGCTTCTGACACACAGACAGTAGCACACCAACACTCAGATGCACACTAAAACCCCTCCGACACTGACCTAACCATTGAGAGCAGGAGGCGAGGGCCTCATCTCTATTCTTCTCCCCTCCCCCCCACACATCTCACTGTGTCGTGGTCACTTGACCTGTCAATCACTGCTGCTGCCCAGGAGGGAAATTTTAGGCACATGGGATTTCTGCATTCCTGAGTTAGGAGCTCATTTCTAAATCACAGTGCAGCAACAATTCCAAAGTAACACTGATCAAGCGTGAGATGACCAAGAAACAGGTCAGTAAAGTGTCATAATGTTTAGGACTTCTATACAAACATTTATTAATAAATGAGATCTAAAAGGTTAAAAAAAAAACAAAAAAAAACACTTTGATTTTGGTCAAAATGACTGCTTAGTTTCTTTCAATAACATAAGCTTTAGGCCTCGGATACAGTAGTCGCGCACGCCTGACCGATCTGTGGACTTCAGATAGCTCGCAACAGGCAGGTGTGACGTACGCGTCACCAGGCTGGTTCGCCCTCATTGGCTGAACCACCTATGCGACAAAACAAATTTTGCCGGCTCAAAATTCGTCCGCGCGGTCGCTCTAAATCGCACGCACTATGGCTGCTTCATTTTGTTGGCGCCGCACGCCGTCACTCGCACTATGGACGCGGCCTTAAAAAGAAAAAAAAAGGGGCAGAAGAGAGGTAAAGTACACTGTGACCCAGTATAGATACACATAAGCAGGGTTTGATTTAGGTAAGACAGCTTGTTTTCGTCCCCCTCCCCCTTTCCCCCACGGTATTTCATTTTTAGAAAAAAAAAAAACAACAATAGACCAAAGGTTAAAAGTACAATGTAATGTAAAATTGCTATCGATTATTAGCTTAAGGCAATAATCTATTTACACACCATCATTTTCATTGATTACATTATTTGCAAATATAAGTTCTGTAAGTATAGTGAATTAATACATTTTAAAAAAAACGCATAAACTCTTCAAAATTGTGGAAGGAAATGAATACTTAAAAATAAGGGGGTTTATCCTGAAGAGGAAAGTGAACCAAATTCTGCTGACAAGCTAAATATACTTTGCCTCGACAGGAAACTGTCCATGTCACAGAATAAACAGAAGCTAACTAACTAGCAGAGACATTCTTACCATCAATACTTAGCTCGAAGCAGATGTGGCAAAATGACAGGGTTTCTATGTCGGTTCCCAGTTTACAAATGCTGCAGACATTGTCGTCATTCAAGTCAATGTTAACAAATTGCTCCTCTTCAACCATGGTGCCCCTGATAAAGTAAAAAAAAAAAAAAAGACACATTAAATAAATAAATAAAAAAGACACATTAAGACAATTACAAACAGATTTATGGTAAAGTGATTGTTATCAAACAGGGCAACCTATTTTTGGAAATTCCGTATTTAAAAATATGTAGACCACTTTTTTTTTTACATTTATTTTACTCGTTTAAAGAGTTTGGTGGTGGTTTTAGTCCTATTAAATAAGTTGTGAGGCTGGCATCCCCATTGGAGAAAAGTACAGCTCTATTCAAATGTATGGAACTAAAATATTCTCCAGCACAGGGAAAGCAGCTTTACAGCATATCCAAATTGGGGCCATTCAAAAGATTGTATTATATTTTGACTGCCCTTTGAAGCCAGGGGCAATTCAGCAATGTGCAGTGTATTGCTCATGCTTTCAGCATTCGAGGTGTTAAACCACTGATTCAGCAGTAGACAAAAACAGATTTTAAAAATAATAAATTAAAAAGAGAACTTGATGGTCAGTTTATTCAAGAGATGTTTTTTTGGGGGGGGCATCACTGCACTAAACATCTCCCCCCCCCCCCCCTCGTTTCAGGAACACAAACTCCTGTCACCCGGCCACACTATCCACCTAGAGTGCTTCGTCTCCCCCTCCCACCAAGTTAATTGCAGGAACATAACCTTAAAGCGCTGCACCTCGCTCCCCTACCAGACTTAAATGCTGATCATCACCGCCACAGCATCAGCACTCCCAGAGTAAAAGCAGGTGTGAGGCGACAACCACGTTACTGTTCTGCAGACTTCCTTAATGGAAGCCATGGCCCTTTCTGTCCAGGAAGAGGCTGTTGATCTTCTAGAACAGGGGTAAGCAAACTCATCTCCCTGCGACCCCCTGCCTCTCACCCCCCGCCCTGCACAGCTCCGGTGACAAATGCCGCAGCGGGGTCACGTGTGTTGCTGTGAAGGTAAGTAAAGTTCAGGGCCGCAGACAGATTTCCCGGGGCACAGGACTACAGTTCTGAACCCCCCCAAAAAAAGTCCCACTCCCCAATGCAAAAAACTTCCAACCACCAAATTCATAGAAAAAAAAATCCCCTGCCCCGCAAATATATACAACCTCCTCCACCCCCACCCCAAAGGCATACAAAAAAAACCCCTACCACATAAAAAAATAATACATATAACCCCCAGACTGTACGTACAAAAAAAAAAAAATACAACAAATACCCCCAAAGCATCTAAAAAAAATTAAAAAAATACCAATACATTTACAAAAGACTCAAATACATCTAAAAAAAAAAAAAGATCCCAATCCATAAAAAAATAAAATACATATATGTTAAAAAAAATATAAACAAAAAACCCTCCCCAATACATATAAAAATACCCCAACACATAAAAATACCCTTTTAAAACCAGAGACAGAACATGAAACACAGACAGAGCTCAGTGCACATCCAGTGAAACTTATACACGGTACAGTGTATAAATATATAGATATCTATTAAATAAAATGGTCTTTTTTTAGACTATGCACCTAATTTTGACAGATTATAAATCATTCTTCCTGGTAATGCACAGGTTATTAAGAATTTATATTCGTGTTAGGGACCCTTGAAATGTGGTCTGCCGTGTAGTGGCTCAGAGGCTTACAACAATTTGGCCAAAATGTTAAACTAAAAGACCATTTTATTTAATAGATATCTATACAAATATATTTAGGCACTGTACCATGTATGAGTTTCACTGGATGTGCACTGAGCTCTGTCTGTGTTTTATGTTATGTCTCTGGTTTTAAATATATATTGCCATGCTCCGTAGCAGTCCTCTGTGACACTTATATGCTTTTATATATATATATATATATATATATATATATATATATATATATATATATATATATATATATATATATATATATATATATATATATATATATATGTTGTGGTTATTTTGGGGGTTCAATATGAGCTTGTAGGTGTCCTGTATGTTTTATATAAAAATACCCCAAGCCCCCCCAATATATATATACAAATACAGACTTACCTTGGGTCAAGCCGGGCCCGGTGTCTGCGAATTTTCCCCGACCTCTGACAAGGCCCTGCTGCCGGTCGCAGACGGGCCCCGACACTCAGCTGCCTGCAGGACCTTTCCTCTCTCTGTCCCACGCCGCCGAGCGCCGGGGATCTGACGTCAGTGCGCTGGAAGCTGGGCCAAGCTTACTTCCGGCACGCTGATGTCAGAGCCCCATCGCACGCCCGCAGTGGAAGCTCGACGGCGTGGGACAGAGAGGAAAGGTCCTGCAGGCAGCCGAGTCGGGGCCCGGCCGTGACCGGCAGCAGGGCCTTGCCAGAGGTCGGGAGAAATTTGCAGCGCCGACCGAGGCCCCCCCCCCCCCCCCCTAGCCAGCGGGCCCGGGACACCAGCCCCAGCTGTTCCCCCCTCTCGGCAGCCCTGGAAAGTTAGAGGCCGTGTGCAATCCCTGACATTTACATACCTTCGGGGAAGCGCGGGGCCTCTGTAACCCCCCCCCCCAAATTTTTTTTAATTCAAATCCCACGCCCTCCCCCAGGGCACCCCCATTCTAGAACATCCTGTGATATCCAGTTGAATTTCCTTATTTGATGGTTGGCAAGCTTTACTGCACACTGTATTCAACCTTGAAATTGTAGGTGGACGCTTAATCACCTTTTCTTGGATCATTAAGCAAGAGGTTTGGGCAAGACGATGGTCCAGGTGTAGGCTCGACACTACTTTGGCCAAGAAGTGATGTGCTGTCCTTTGTACTGCACATTGGGCACTTTACTGGATAGAGATTGCAGTTCCCCAATCCTTCTGGCAGAAGTTATTGCTACCAGGAAGATAACTTGTAGGATAGCAAATCTAGCAGGTTTTCTAGAGGTTCAACTCGCGTACCAATCAGCATTTGTTGCACCAGCAGTAGATACCATGCTTGTACAAATGCTGATTCTACTATTGCCTCACAAAGCTGAAACTTTCACTAAACCCTTTATCAGCCCCAGAATCAAGTCATTAATTAATGGCATCAAAGCTTTTCAGGGATCCATATGCCTATCCCTGCAAAAAAACAAAACCAGAAAATGTAATCCATGCTCTGTAATAAACCTTTGCTGTAGACTGCTTTGTTCATCTTAACAGGATGTTTACCACCTTTGTCTAAGCCAGGTCTTCAATGCCAACCTTGCTGGCTCTGGATTTCATAATGGTTAGAGGGAGAAGATTGGGAAATAATTGAAGTTTCCGAGTGAGGATAATTGACATCTTCAGGATTTCTGATTATATGACCTCCTAGGTCAATCAGGTGCTATCAGAATTACTGTTGCTCTGCTTTCTTTTTCCTGAGCACGTGTATAAAAGAGGTATAGGAGGAAAGACATGCCAGTTCAAACCTCCAGGGGAACGACAATGTGTTAGTTTTTCCAAGCCAACCGTTCTATTTAGAACAGAATGTGGCTACTTTCTGTTGCACTCTGGCCATGAGTGACTACATCCTGAGTGCCCACTCTACAAGACAGGATTTCAGATGACATAAGAAATCTTGCACGTCCCTGCACTTTCATGGTGCTGCATAGCCTTGCATCAGACATCTCATGTTAACACGTGGTTCATTGTCATCTCCAGCATCGAGGGGCAGAAGGAAACACGGGTAAAAGACCTGCAGAGAATATGTTCATTGGTACCCCTACTGGGAGTAGAGACAAGAAAGACGGTAGGTAGGAGGGCTTCTAGATAGGATATCCTCTCTGCCTAGACAACGTCAATAACGTGTGTTTTCCTCAATAAAAGTATCCTTTCAGGAAGTCAACATAAAAATATAGTTGATATAATATGCGCATGCATAACATAGCATGTTAGGCTGCGCTTATACTGCTGGCGACACGACCGATACGTCACCCGTCGCGACAGTTTTATTTAAAGTTTAGGCGAAGTCGCTGGCTACAAGGCCAGTGACGTCAGAAAGTGGGAAGGCAGAGGGACGGAGCTCTCCGATTGGCCACAAGGGGAGACAGTTGCTGAAAAAATAAATATATAAAATAACAGTGGACTACCAGATTTTTGGTTGCGCTGTCGCTTGGTCGCCGCCGCGTGCACTATAAGCGCAGAGGACAATGCATTTGTTTGACGCGACGTCGCTATCAGCGCAGCCTTAGTATAGTCCCCATGTATTACTTTCATTAGATTCTCAAACAATCTAATTTGAATAAAGGAAATAGAGACGGTTACAATGGTACTAAAGTAGAATGCAGGCATCCCGGATAAGTATTTCTTGAAAGTTGTAGTACTAGGTAATACAATTTAAGTCAATGCGGATGTGTTTGTTTTTTGTTTTAATTGGGGGTGGAGGAGTGGAAATATCAGACCGAAAGGAACTTGTGCCTGCTCTTCTGAGACCTGTGATTAAAGCACTAAAGTATATCTTGCAAAACTGCTTTGTACAAAGATCCCATTGAAGAAATGATCAAGCCTCAACTTCTACTAGGGTTGAAAGCAGCTTTTCCTGACACTTTCTCAGCAATGAACCATGCACCAAGGATGTGGGTCAATGACAACACTTTCAGATGCTTCCATCTGTTGCCATAATGCCAATAAACAACAGCAGAAACTTTGGTTGCCATCAGATGGTGAGGTTGGTTATCTGATGGCATCACAACTTTTACAGTGCACTTCTACAGACTATAATATATCTATTTTTCTATACATAGCCAACAGTGTGCTCAGAGGTGCACAATAAGACCAAGTGCCCAAGAGCAGCAGGTGCCATCAAAGAGCTATACATGTGAAGCCCGGTCCCCCGATCCCGTTGCTGGCCCCCCTCCTCGGGACACTCACCGGGGCGGTAGGGAGGTTGGAGCCGCTCGTGGGGAGGTGTGGGGGCGTGTGCGAGCATAGCGCGGCTCAGGTAGAGGCGGCCGGTTGCCAGGGACGCGATCGGGCCGTTGCTAGGGCCGCGGTCGCGTCGTTAGGGTCCCGGCGGCTAGCGGAGCAGGGCGCCGCCATTGAAAGATAGCTCGCGCATGCGCAGTTAGAGGAGGTGCCGGGAGAACTCCAGACAGCTCACGCATGCGCAGTGAGGAACCCGCGAAGCCTAGCCTGTTAGGGAAGGCTATAGGCAGGGACTACAGATCCCAGGAGCCTTTGCGCGCCCCACGTGATGCCAGGGAGCCAATAGGGCACAGTGACTCCCTGCAGGAGCAAAGAGATACAATTCGCGGGGTTTTGAGAGACTGGCAGTTGGTGACCGGAGCAGCTAGGGGAAGGAGGTAGGGTGCAGGAGTCAGTGACTCCCTGCACTAGGCCAGCAACCCCCCTAGGTCCCAGATAGGTCCTGAGTCCCTCTGATAGCTTGTGGTGCTGTAGGGACAGGCCCTAGGTTAGGGACCCTGCCCCATTAGCTGTTTGCTAGTTAGGGACACAGCGGACGTTGCGTTTCCCGCCACGAGGCGTGGGCTCAAGCCCACGCATTAAAGAGAGCAGGACTATCTTCACGGAGGCCAAGCAAGCAGTGACTGCGGCCTGCTGGCAGCAGACAGATCCTCGCCAAGGTACAGACGGTGCAGAGCTGCGGTGGTATTATCCACGCCGGAATTCACCCCACGCGTAGGAGGATATCCCGGCGGAACCAACCCCAGTGGTATAGCAGCACCCGTGGCTGGAGCCAGGGCAGGTACCGTTATAAAGTGCACCGACAAGGCCTATCAGACATAGTGACTGCGCAGTCACACCTGTACATGTATATGACTTGGTAGTGTGAGACAGTGGGATTACTGGACACGGGGTGGGATCCTTCTGTGGGAAGGGCGGCATAAAGTGTGGGCGTCCGCCGTGGCGCATAAAGTGTTGGCGTCCGCCGTGGCGCAAGATAGCGGTAGCGTCTTGAGACGCCGTGATTAGTGTCTCCTTTAAACAGGGACACCTGTTGTTATGGTATTGATGTGAGATGTTGTATGGCATGTTAGTAAATGGTATTAGTTATTATACCTCACCGTGTATGTGATTATTGTGATTGTCCTGCGAGGAACCCCTCCCCCTCTGGTGGGAGCCATCGCAGGTGGAGGCGCTGCACCGATGTAAGTGATTACCCCTAGTATAATTGCCCCAGGTTCCCCGTAGCGGAAGCTCAGCCCTCCTGCGAGCCAACAGGTAAAGCACCACACCTGGTAACATTGTATGTTCCCTTTCACCCCACACTATATCTGCGATTGGGGGGGGGGGGGGGGGCGGGGGAATACCCGTTACACATGATTCATCCATTTTAAAAGGCAGTGAGTGGCCTCATCAAAACAACAAAAAGCAGAAGTTACACTGAAACGGTTTGTCAGATCAAGGCCGCGCTTATAGTGCCGGCGACGCCAACGTTGCTGTCGACAAGGGCAGTGATTGGTTTAGAGAGTCACAGGTGGCGAAAGCCTCTAAAAAAAAATAATCAAATTTACCCGGCTTCCAAATTTTTAGTCGTGATGTCGCTCCGTCGGCGTCACTGTAAGCGCTTGCGACGGAGTCAATTTATTTGTTTTGGGGCGGCGTCGCAGGGCACTATAAGCGCAGCCTAAGGCTGTGCTCATTCAGTAAAAAATGAACATATACTGTATAGTTAATTCAATCTAAAGAGAAATATATCCATTTGATGCCAGATCATCAAATACTAACACCATAGCAATCAAAATATCAGAATATAAACCACAACATGAATTGGGTACCGATTAAAGACAGGCCAAAGTGTTAAAAAGTTAAACTGCAGGAAGAGCCAGTGTTACAGTAAATATGTTGCAGAACACTCTGGGATTAAACATGTAACGCGAGATATGATTTAAAAATAAAACGTTTAAAGTCACATTAACAGCGCTTCAAAATCTATCCATGGCGATTCCTTACTTTTACAGAGCTGGAAAAGCTTCCGCGCGCAAAAAAAAAAAAAAAGTACAAAAATACAACTAATGCCTAAGGCCTCGGGCATGGTCAGCGCTTAGCGCTGAGCCCCGCTTATGCTTACCAGTGAGCCCCTGCAGCCGCAATGAGAGCGGCTTTAGCAGGGGCTCGTGTGCGGAAGCGTGGGTCTTAGAAAAAATTTAGTTTCAAGCGCTCACGGGAGTGCAAGGCCGGTCACGTGAGCGGTTCGCCCAATGAGGGCGAACCAGCTCCGTGACGTCACTGGCCCACCCCCCGACACGCCCACAGATGGCGCGCTAACCAAGGCCAGGGAAGCACCCGCTTTCCCTCAGCCTCAGCGCACCTCCGCACGGCTGCTGCAACCCTGGACGCAGCCTAAGAATTAAATACATATTATAACAGACTTTTTTCTGTGATCAAAGTTTAGTGGCATGAGGACAGAGGTGGCCAACTCCGGTACTTAAGGATCACCGGCCGACCAGGTTTTCAGCAAATCCCTGGTTCAGCACAAGTGCCTCAATCAGTGTCTCAGTCATTGACTGAGTCACCGGTACTGAAGCGGGGGATTTCCTGAAACCCTGACCTGTTGGTGGTCCTTGAGGACTGGAGCTGTGCACCCCTGCACCAGGGCGTATGTAATAGCATCATTTACAGATTTCATTTTCTTCTACAAAAAAATAGACATACATATAAAATGTCCCTTTCTTTTCTACGGCATAAACCATCATAATTTGATGCAAAATGCATCACCTCTTTATGAATTATAACCAGGGTGTCACATTGCCACTATGATTGCATAACATTATGGGGGGCTCACTAATTTCCAGTACAGGTTAACACACTGCGATCACAAATTAACTGCCTGCATTCACGTTAATTTGGGATCAGTGCATTAACAGTAACCCATAGTGAAAGTTAGTGAGTCCCCCTCTGTGACTGGTGAGAAATGTGCTCTGTTGCTCTTCAAAACAGTTGTTGGTGAATTGCATCTTTAACAGCCCATGCTGACATGTGGTGGGGGAAGGGTGTAGAATAATGGCTTAACTATTTTAGACATTGCTACTTTTATATTAACAATATTAAGTTAAAAATGAATGCTATAAATGTAATCTTTGATTTGTCTTCTGGCATCTACTTTTCCCACTAAGATCACAGATTTGAGCAAGTTTAAGCATAAAATGTATATTTCTGCGTATACCACAAGCAAAAAGCTTAACATTTACATAGAATTCTAGATATCTGCACCTCTCAAGAAAAGAACTACCAGAAAACACCAACACACACAACGAATGGCTTATCCAACGCTATGCAATGCATACCTATGTTCATTTCTTCAACGCCAAAACGGCTTGTCCAACGCTCTTACGACGCGTTGCAACGTTTGTGTGTATATATATACACACACATATATACACACACACACGTTTCAAAGCGTATATATATAATATTATACTATATGATATATTATTTATTATGTTATATTATATATAATACAGTATATACACTATTTAATTTATGTGTGTACTGCATATCTTATTGCCTGCGTAACATATTTGGTGTATTTTTGTGTTAAAAAATGCCTTCAGGAACGGTATTCCTATGGGAAAACAGTATTCCTATGGGAAAACGTGTTTCGCTTTACAACGTTTCGCTATCCAACGCCATTTTGAGTAACGCATTGTGTCGGATTACCGAGGAGTGTGTGTGTGTGAGAATATATATATATATATATATATATATTTATATATATATATATATATATTAGACACACACAAACATAACATGCCCGTAGTATTAGTAGTACTGAAGAGGTAACAACTATGTACCATGTAGTGGTCAGTGTATTGACCAAGCACTTTTAAATTATTTAGAAACGTAAACTTTAAGTAAAACTAAAACAGACAACACTTTCTGTGCCTATCGCGTGTATTTGTATTTAATGGTGTTTAAACAACTTTAGCCTAGTGTTAAATGGCCATGCTCTCCTGTAATGCAAAGTACAGTAACCTCATATGGCAACAAATAACTCATTTCTAACATCGGCCCTTATCCCGTCACTCGGGACGGGGGGGGGGGGGGGTATGTAAAAATATCTGTAGGGGAGCAATGCAAAGTCACAACCGGTCTAATTAAATACACCTCAATGCCACATCAACAGAAATAAAGTGAAACTAAAGGGATCTACAACTCAAATGTTGCAATGATTATTTAAAAGCCAGTATCAGGAAGCAGAGGCGGCAGATAGTAGTGGGATAATGCTAGGATTAATAGTTATGTTCTCAGGAATAACGTGTGAGTTTTACGAGTTGCACAGCACGGTTGATATCGTTCAGCTTTTGCAGAGTGTGTTTAATAGAGATCAATGTGAGCTCACACTGGGAATAGTAAGGTTATAGCAGAGAATGAGTGGCTGAAATGTCAACTAAGGACTTACATTGTCCCCGGCGTCCTGCGCTCTTCTTGCAGTGTGTTTGTTGGGTGTAATCTTGATCCTTGTCCGTGAGCTTCCTCCCCCAGCAAGCTGCTCTGCCTGCCCCACTATTGTCTCCTCTGCCCCTCACTGAAAGCAGCATGGACTTCCCCTAGCCACTCACCCACTCCAGGCTGGTGGAACATACCATCACCTCCAAAAGGGGTAGTTGGTAAAACAATCCACACTAGAAAATAAACAATGGAGATATTTCCCAGTGCTGGGACCCACAGCAGCCTTGGCACTTTCCCCCGTCCCGGTAACATTGCTGAGAGTAACTCCTAGCACGAAATATCGCAGACACGATTGTACATAGAAATGTGTCATATGTGCAATACCTGCGCTATTTACAGTCAGTGGTATTCCCCAACCTGCCTCTACGTCATTTTCGTCACATAATCCCCAGTCTGCGGACCGAACCATAGCACATTAGGGGGGGGGTGGGGTGCACGTTGGTTATTTCTGCGTTACCGTACGCTTCAGGACAAGCTCGTTAACGTAAACTAATATATAGCTGACTGCTTATTTGTGTGTAAACAATATAAAAAAAATGTGTTTTCCCTGCGTTGCAGTTCAGTGCCCTGTGTGCAGAGTGGTATATTCCGGTGTTGTATATTCCCTTGGAAAGTACACGCTGTGCTCTACGTCATAGACGAAGAAACGTAACGTTCTGAGGCAGAACGGAAACAGACAATGAAGACTCATAATGTTACAACCCTGACCCATAGTCACCCCCATCACCAAACAACTGAGTGCTTCAGTAGCCACTGTGTAGCACAGGGGTGGCTAACTCAGTCCTTAAGGGCCACCAACAGATCAGGTTTTCAGGATATCTCTGCTTCCACACAGGTGGCTCAATTGATGAGCCTGCTTCAGCACAGGTGGCTCAATCAGATTGATCCACCTGTGCTGAAGCAGGGATATCCTGAAAACCTGACCTGTTGGTGGCCCTTGAGGACTGGAGTTGGCCACCCCTGGTGTAGTACAAGGATGAACCCAGATCCTGCTGCAGCTGATGCCTTTAGCCCCTCCTCCTTTTTGGAGGTGCTGTTTATGCAGCAGTTTTGGACAAGCAGGGAGTTATTTTTCTACGGTTATTTTTTTTCACCCCATGTTTTCCTTCAGTATTTATGAGTTTTCCATTTTGAACGGACTATTGGGTAAAACAGAATTATTTTTTTAAAACACGGTGTTTCACCATTTGAGTGCCCCTCCAATTCACCAGTCACGTGGGCGCTTCTGTCACACTGATGACGGGAAGGGAGGAATCATCCTCCTTCCGGCTGCTATCAGTTCAGATCGCATCCACGCAGGATATTTCTTCAATATTTAATTTTCTTGGGTGCTGACCTTATGTATGTATAGCTTTATTGATATAGTGCCCACAGTGTACTCAGTGTTTTACAAAGATTGTAAAGAGAAGTATAATACAATAAGCCCTACAGTGTCGGTCAATAGGACAGGAAATCCCTGCTGCTTACAATCTAAGTGGAATGTTGGGAGTACAGCGACAGCAGATGTGGAAATAAGTACTGTAGATGGCAATGCTTGACCACAATGGTGAGGTATGAGTAACTCGGTGTGTGGCAGTAACCATGAATCCAGACTATAGGGCGGATCTTGGCCATGTTGGGAATGTGAAGGTAAGAGTCAAATGTCACTCCTAGGTAACGTGCTTTGGTGACAGGATAGAGGTTAATACCATCTACTGTGATGGAAAAGGGGGTATTAGGCCAGATTTAGGGGAAAATATGAGGAGCTGTTTTAGGCCTTGACTATACTAGGTCCGACAGTTCGCACATGCGCTCCCTCGTGACATCACAAGGGCGATGCGCACACCCGAAAACTGAACTGCAGGCAGGAGGCATTGGGAGGCGTGGCCGTGAGCAGGTCGCCTTCATTGGCTGAACTACTGTGACGCGGGCCCCCCGCGGGCCAAATTAAAATCTCCTTGGGAAAAGCTTGCGTGCGGTTGCTCTGCAGCGCTCGCGCCGCCGTTATAAGCACAGCCTTAGACATATTAGGCTTAAGGAGGTGGAGCCTTTAACTTAAGTTGTAATATATTTTGTTTGTACCCAGCGGTATGGACACATGATCCTCGCACCTTGCCTGCAGGATGCAGTATGCCATTATTGAGATCTGGGTTGAGTGCAAGTTTCATTTTCTTTTTCCAATAGAGTTCATGTTACCTTCCCTTATTTGTGATAACCGTAAAGCTGAGCCCTTCTGACTTCCAGAAATCATAGAAAGATATTGGAAACACTACCCCTGCAAAAATGAGAAATCACGCTCCCAGAGTTAAAAGAAAAAAAATGATGTGTGTTTATCTTTCAAATTTAACCCAAATTCCATTAAAACTGTATGAAGACAGTACAGGCATACCCCGCTTTAAGGACACTCTAAGTGCACTCGTGAGTAAGGACATATCGCCCAATAGGCAAAAGGCAGCTCGCGCATGCACCTGTCAGCACGTCCTGAACAGCAATACCAGCTCCCTACCAATACCGAAGCTGTGCGCAAGCGGGGAGACGATAGAGCCTGTTACAAATGCGTTATTTACATCAGTTATGCACGTATATGACGATTGCAGTACAGTACATGCATCGATAAGTGGAAAAAAGGTAGTGCCCTCACTTTAAGTACATTTTCGCTTTACATACATGCTCTGGACCCATTGCGTACATTAATGCGGGGTATGCCTGTAGGTTATATATTCTGCAACCCTGGTAAAAGTATTGATGGCTGTAACAATAAAAACAGCAGGAATTTTATCCCCATTGTTGCCAGAAATGTTCTACAAATCGCAAACTGAAAGGGCCACAAACTATTGAAGTGAATAGACCACAACCACAAAAGGGCCACAACCCATTGAAATGAATAGATCAATAAGGTGTCTTATGGAATACCACCCCTTAGTAAATATGGGACTTGGTGTTCAAAGCTTGTGTGACGAAACTGCAAATATATCCAGATTCTGCTAAACAGCAAGCAGAAGGACCACAAAAGATTTGCAAGCTTGTCTTTATTAGCCGAACAAATATCCCCCTGGTTTGATCATTGGGTTGTGTACATAACAATCAGTTCTAGTCCTTCTCTTTCACTGCGCTGCTTTTCTGCTTTCATTGGAGGTTCAGGTGGGTTGCTTCCTTCTCATTTTTGGTTTCCGTTCTAACCGCTTTAGCTTTTCAGGTTTCTAGTGGGGCTCATCAGTGTAGCAGCGCAGTGTCAAAGCACACCAAGCAGCAGGAACCGTCTGTCAAGGTCTATCCCATCTGTCTGTAGTAATAGTGATATTCCACGGGCCCACGTCCTACTGAGAACATGGGAGAAAACCACTGGTTAGACCAAAAGCAAGACCTGGGCAGAGCTCATTCTCTCTGGTTATAATCAGCTTTTAACTTTCCTTTCATGTCAGCTTCCAAAGACCCAAGTAATATTTGGGGTTTCTTAACATGAAAATTACATTTTAATAGAAGTGTTGACTTCAATGATTGAGACTCCATTGATGTCTGAGAGCACTGATACTAAAATTGAGCAAAGGCCTGCTTTCAAGAACTGAGACTCACTGAAAATTAGCAAAACCTAATGAGTCTCTTAACAAATCAACAAGGCCTTGGGGGGAATAAACTTTGGGGCCAAAAAACTTGCAAAATTGCTACTATTTACATCCAAGTCTACAGGGAGATTATGTTAACATTGGTAAGAGATAATGGTATTAAATAGATTAGTACCTCTTCTTTTGCGATGTGTCCTCCTTCCTTGGCCCCTTTTCTTCATTCGTTGTGCGGCTGATCTCATTCTCTGCATCATAGCGCGGTTCCTCCTGTCTCTGTGGGCCATTGCATTGATGTTACCAGCCTCGAAGTATGAGTGGATGATTACTGACTGGAGGACACGAATAGCCAGGTTACATACTCAGTGGCAATTATGACCTTTATGTGACCTCATGTCCTCAGCCCCACTTTGTAGGTGCATTAATATGGACATGTCTGTGTGGCAAGGCTTGCCAGTTCACTATTGTTGTTGCTGCTAAACTCATTAAACACCTTGTTTTCTCTTGCTTGCTCCATTTTCTCACCAAAAAACAGAGAAAGATGCCCACAGCTACTTCCAATGTAGCAGGTTCTAACACTCCCTGGGTTAAAATTCTTTTAAACCTGTATATTTACAGGAATAATGATCACATTTGATCTGTCGTAACCTGCAAAATGAAACTGACCTGCCAACTTGGAAAGTGGAGAGGGGCAAGCTAACCAGGGAGTGTTAGGACCTGCTACGGTCATGTCTTGAAAGTGGCAGCAGGCTTAAGACGCTTTGGCCAAAGGGTTAAACTAAATGACCCTTTTTTCAAGAGAATATATAGGTATTGCACTGTGTATTTTTGTCACATTGGAAGTAGCTTTGGGCATCTTTGTTTTTTGTTGTATACATTTAGCCACGCCCACTAGCACTCTTTTTAACACATAATATATATATATATATATATATATATATATATATATATATATATATATATATATATATTTATTATGTGGTAATGGTAGGGGTTTCTCAGAGCTTGTTGGGTATCTGTGTGTCCATTTTCTCACCACCTATTCTCTCCTAGACCCTCTACAATCTGGCTTCTGCACTGCTTACTCCACTGAAACAGCCCTCACTAATATAACTAATGACCTCCATGCTGTCAAAGACAAAGGTCACTACACTCTAATCGTATTACTCAACCTCTCTGCAGCATTTCATACTTTGAACCACCCTCTCTTCTCCTTCACCTTCACCTTCTCTATACTTTTGGTATCTGTAACAAAGCTCTATCCTGGATCTCCTTTTACCTCTCACATTGTACTTTCAGTGTCTCTCTTGCTAACACCTCCTCTATCGATCTCTCTGTGGGTGTACCACAGGGCTTTGTCCTGGGTCCTCTTCTCTTTTCTCTTTACACACTCTCTCTGGGTGACCTAATAACATCTCTTGGGTTCAAATATCACCTCTATGCTGATAACACACAAATTTAGTTCTCCAAACTAAAACACCTGCTGTACAAACCAAAGTTTCTGAATGTCTCTCCGCTATATCATCCTGGATGGCCCTCCACCGACTGAAACGTAACATGTCAAAAATGGAGCTTCTCATTTTTCCTTCCAAATCTGGCCCTACTACCTTCTTCTACATTACTGTTTGAAGCACTATCATACACCCAGTAGCACAAGCACACTGTCTAGGGGTCAGACTCGACTCCTCTATCACATTCTCCTCTCACATTCAAAAAGTAGCTAAAACTTGTTGTTTTTTCCTCCGCAATATTACAAAGATACAAACTTTCTTTCCTCTTTTGCTCGACTGCTAAAACTGTCACCCAGGCCCTCATTCTCTCCTGTCTCGACTACTGTAACCTGCTGTCCGGCCTTCCTGCCTCTCACTTGTTTCCCCTACAATCTATCCTAAATACTGGTGCCAGAATCACTCTACTGAGTGGAAAGAGTCTACTCTTTCCTAAATCTGTCTCAGCGTCCCTGCTGAAATCCATCTCCTGGCTTCTTATCAAATCCTGTATCACACACTTAATTGTCCTGCTCACATTAAGGCTTTACACTATTCTGCCCCTTCTTACTGTACATCTCAGCTGTAATTTCTCACTATACACCATCACAACTCTTGAATTCTGCTCAAGGATGTCTTCTCTCTACCCCTTTTGTGTCTAAAGCCCTCTCCCACCATAATCCTTTTTCACTGAAAGCCCCACACCTCTGGAATGCCCTTCCCCTCATTCTCCGACCAGCACCCTCTCTATCCACCTTTAAGACCCATCTTAAAACCCACCTCCTTAACGAAGCATATGAGTAGTTCTGTGGAAGATACTTTACATCTTGTACTTGAACCTTGGCCCCTTGCTGTACGTTCTTCCTACTTACCAATTAGATTGTAAGCTCTTCGGGGCAGGGACTGCTTTTCCTAAATGTCACTTTTATTTCTCAAGCGCTTCTTGCCATTATGTGTTATTTGTATTATTTGTTATTTATATGATTGTCACGTGTATTACTGCTTTGA
Source organism: Ascaphus truei (assembly GCF_040206685.1). NCBI lineage: Eukaryota > Metazoa > Chordata > Amphibia > Anura > Ascaphidae > Ascaphus > Ascaphus truei. The sequence continues at coordinate 41,023,257 of NC_134485.1, read as the reverse complement.
AGCGCTATGTACATTAATAGTTCTATACAAATAAAGATACACATACATATATAATTGTCCTGTATACTAAATTCTAATATGCCTCGAATTCACTATTCTTACCTACACAAGGCAATTAAAGAATAAATAGATATTCAGTGAAGCTTGTACAGAGTTGATCAGTTCATGCCTAATAGCAGATCATAATGACCTCTATGTCATGTCAAAATGTAATAATGTGATGGCTGAGTGTACATGTATTCTGCTTTATATTGTTGTGGTCTCAAAAAGGGTAGTAGTGCACTCAAAAATAGATAAATAAGGTAACCAAATTACAATATATAGAAATGGAAGGTACAATATCCCAAAACAAGCCCAAATATCACACCAACTAAATAGTATGGGAAAAACTCTGACAATAGGAAAAAGAGTCCGCAATCAGCTAAATACTGTACCTTTAAAAAAAAAAATGGAATGTATCAATGTTTAAGTATATCCAAAGATAACAATAAAGTATTTCCAAAAATAAAAATAATACACTATAGTAAAGCAAAGCACATAATTACAATAATATACCAAAAATGGAAAATGTTCGACACACCTAAGAAATCATAAACGTTTCAGAATACAATCCTTTGTCAAGAGGAAATCTGATTAATATGTCCCGAAACATTGAGAAGTTCTCAGGTGTGTCGGCCCTAGTTTCCCATTTTTGGTATATTATTATTATTACTTTGATAAATATTTTTTTTGATCGTTTTCTTATTGTGTTAAGAGCTTTTACCATACTATTTATTTTGTGCTGCATTGTATGTTGGGCACTTCAGACTTTCTTATAAATTCAACTTTCTTTAGTAATACAACGTTTCGGCCGTCTCATACAGCCTTTATCAAGATAGTGGCTTATCGGCATTGGAAAATGAAGATACAGTATATACATAATTTATGATTTACCCACACCCCGTGAGAAGCCTAAACGGTGCAGAATTTACTTACACCAGGGGGGTGTGGGTAAGTTCTATATTATGTATATATTCTTGTTCTCTTTATGTATTTAGGTCCCTCCTCTGATAAAGGCTGTATTAAACAGACAAAACATTGGATTACTATGGCTAAATTGTGAGAATCGGACGCAGGCTCCGCCCCATCAAGCTCTGCACGCCGGGCATCGGAGCACAGAGGAGAGCAGGACCCAGGTCTGAGAGCTTCAATAGGTAAGGGAATTTTTCCTCCCAGCTCTGATCCATTTAGACGTCCGTTATTGCACTCTCCACACTGACACCTACGGGTGCAGGGAGTAACTGCCGGAGCGCAGGACAGGTTTTCTTTCTTCACTAGTGCTTGCTGAGGGCTGTTGGCGCACCCTCCACCCCCTTCTCCAGTCCCCGCTGCATACACCCCCGGTCCTCGCGGCACACAACCCCGGTCTGAAGGTGAATTTTTTTTTACGCCCCCCGCCGCGACCCAACTCCTGCTGCTTGAGCAGAGATCACTGGGCTGCAGGAGCGCGCGGCAGAGACGAGCATGGATGCGTGCGGCCGTAGCAGGCAGTGAGAGCTCGGCCTTATAGTAATCTTAGTGTCTCAGATTAGATTACAACAGTTTAACATTTACGAGCTACAATGGAAAAACTCCTATTTCTCGTTTAATGAACAGAAAGGCAGAGGCCCCAAGATGGGCCGTCGCCCACATAACGGCTGATGTGCCACAGAAGGTTTAAGAGTGGAGATGGCCGTCTCTCCCCCCCCCTTCTTTTCCCTCTCACAACAAGGTCTTCAAATTTTGCGCACACCAATGGGAAGGGCCCGGGTGGGAGGAGTCAAGCTGGCGCAGGGTATTTAAACTCTGCGCTCGCTCGAATCCATCACTACATTTTCTTTGACTACATTTTCTTGCTTTCTCCAAGCAGTACCTGTGTCCAAATTGCCATGAAGCAGCTCACTGCTGTCCAGCCATCTTCATCGGACCGCCGGACCACACGCAGAGAAGTCCCGAGGGGTGAGTGTCTGACCCCAGAGCTCCCGGCAGAAATCTCTGCCTCCACCCTCACTCTGGTGCATGGTGCCCCCGGGCTGCCGGATCAGCTGTGTGAGGAAGGAGAATGGTGAGCCGGCTGGCACCAGCCACTACGGCTGCCAGGGAGGTGAGCACTGCTCTGATCCCCACTAAGGCTGCACAAAAGCCCTCAACGACCCCCCCCCATCCCCTGGCAGCAGAGCCCCTGCATCCCAGAAACGGGGTGTGTCCTCAAACCCCAGCCCCTTCGTCCCCACTGCTGATGGATCCCAGGCAGCCTGACTCCCAACAGAGGGGCCGCAGTGGAGCCACCTGGCCTGCAGGCTACCCTGGAGGTCAATCACCTTGTTACTCTTGGCCCCCATGGCACACATCACATCACCCAGGGGGTCTTGCCACACGAGTGAGCTTTTTAACCCTCTTCCAACAGCATCAGAAGGGGTCCCTGCTCCTGTGGGGTCCCGTACCCAGTGGTGGCCCCCGCCCTGTCCTTTGTCCCTGCATCCCCATTGCCACAGGCCACGGGGGGGTCACCTGGTCACCCCATTTTTCCGGCCAACCCTCCAGCGGATTATAATGCTGTAATTGAAAGTGATGATAGTGAAGGGGGTCCGGCTGTGACAGGGTCGGACTGTGAGTCCCAGGGTTCAGATAGTGGGAGCGCGAGGGAGAGTACTGAGTCGGATGCAGATAGATTCCGCCGGCAGTGGTAGGGATACGAGCGCGGTGGCAACTAGCTCCCTGCACGCACACCTACCCAGGAAAACCCAGAGAGATATAGTTAAAAGGAAATATGTGCATATGTTTAGGCTGCCAGTAGAGGGGCGAGAAGAGATAACTAAGAACATGGCTTTCCTTGAGTCGATCCTCACTTTAGTAGCAGTCAATTTATGGGCGAAGAAATTGTAAAACAAGCCTATAATATTCTGGTTGGACAATTTGGGGGTAGAACAGGCAGTGAACGGCCCTTTGGCAACTTTACCACCTGTGATAAGGTTATTGCGCAGGCTTGTCCTGCAGGGCATGCAGTGTAATATAAATTTTAAGGCAAAGCATGTCCCAGGTAATTTAATCGTGGACGCATTATCTCGCTTTAACTACCCTGCTTTTAGGCGGGCAGCCCCAGGCGCACAAGAAAAAGGTTTAACCTGCCCTAATTACCTGTATTAGTTAGAGCAGAGAGACTAATGGACTTGGTGCAGCAATCGCTAGCCGCCCGCACGTGGAACACGTATAACAATGCATGGCGGCTTCCAAGGGGAGCGGTACAGTTAGCAGAGCCCATCAGCTAATATACTTTTTACTTAACCATAGGCAGGCGGGCATGACACGGGCGAAGGCGAGCTATACGCTAGCGGGCATTGCATTTTTTCTAAAGTTGCAGGGGCGGGTTGATATCACCAAGGACTTCCTCCTCAGGCGAAACTGATTGGTTGGGGCAGAGAGGAGCGTAATCAGGGGGATGAGAGGGAGCCGGTAACGGTGGAGAGGTTACAGAGCCTGAACAAGGCGGATGAGTCAGTATGCGCAGGGCCCTTTGAAATCAGTTTATTTAAAGCGGCTGTCACATTTGCCTTTTTTGCAGCCTTTAGAGTAGCAGCATCAAAAACTAGCATAGACACTGGCCTGTTATGAAACGTTATTATAGAGGAGGATACTGTAGCATGCCACATACCTGTACACAGGTCAAAAACTGACCAAGCATGGAAAGGGTCCTGGGTACATCTGAGAAAGCATGAGAACAGGAGGGTGTGCTCTGTGAGGGCGGCAAAGCGCTATGCCAGGCAGCAATCGCAATGGGCGAGGGTTTTCTGATGCATAAAGATTCAACTCCCCTAACCAAATTCCAGTTAAACAGCATTTTTAAACGTTGCCTAAAAGCAGGGGGCATTCATTCCACCAATTTTGGGACCCACTCATTTAGGATTGGGGCGGTAACAGTGGCATCTGAACAAGGTCTGCCTGTGGGGCAGATTAAGGAACTGCGGAGGTGGAAATCAAATGCTTACAAAGGGTACATTAGGCGAGTAATTAAATAATTGTGCAGTTCTAACATGCTTTCTGTCTTGGGAAAAGCATGCGCAGAGTGGGAAGTCCGGCTGATAGGTCATTCATTTACTGGGCCTGGGAGCGGGCAGCGAGCGCGCGTGGTCTGCAGCTTGGAATTCCACAAGAGGGCATGAACATACGATGGCTGGGTTAGAGAGGAATATTTGGTGCCAACCACCACAAGAGTGCTATCAGACTATGGAAGGATGCTCGCATGATAATGATTCACCTGGACGAGAATGATCTGGTGGCAGCCAAGTCTTTAGACCTAATCCTCCAGATGCACACTGACTGTGCCAGATTTAAAGCCCTCTGGAGCGCTGCAGTAATGACTTGGTCCGAGATCATACCAGGGCTGGTATGCTCACTCACACATAAAGACCCGCACACTGACTGCTCACTCACACAGAGACCCGCACACTGACTGCTCACTCACACATAGAGACCCGCACACTGACTGCTCACTCACACAGAGACCCGCACACTGACTGCTCACTCACACATAGAGACCCACACACTGACTTCTCACTCACGCATAGAGACCCGCACACTGACTGCTCACTCACACATAGAGACCCGCACACTGACTTCTCACTCACACACAGAGACCCGCACACTGACTGCTCACTCACACATAGAGACCCACACACTGACTTCTCACTCACACATAGAGACCCGCACACTGACTGCTCACTCACACATAGAGACCCACACACTGACTTCTCACTCACGCATAGAGACCCGCACACTGACTGCTCACTCACACATAGAGACCCGCACACTGACTTCTCACTCACACACAGAGACCCGCACACTGACTGCTCACTCACACAGAGACCCGCACACTGACTGCTCACTCACACATAGAGACCCGCACACTGACTGCTCACTCACACATAGAGACCCGCACACTGACTGCTCACTCACACAGAGACCCGCACACTGACTGCTCACTCACACATAGAGACCCGCACACTGACTGCTCACTCACACATAGAGACCCGCACACTGACTTCTCACTCACACATAGAGACCCGCACACTGACTGCTCACTCACACATAGAGACCCGCACACTGACTGCTCACTCACACAGAGACCCGCACACTGACTGCTCACTCACACATAGAGACCCACACACTGACTTCTCACTCACACATAGAGACCTGCATACTGATTGCTCACGCACACAGAGACACCCGCACACTGACTGCTCACTGAATGCAGCAGGTTAATTAAATGCAGAACAGATACAAAGCAGGAAATCACACATAGAGACGTCTCTTGTCCTACAAGTTAAAACTGCTGTTAAATCTACTTCTCATCGTCTTTTAAATACATTTGTGGACCAGGAAATTTGATTTCTTGACCAGCAAAAAACAGGAAATTTAGGATTTGGAACAGGAAATCTGAAAGGTGAAAGTGTAAACACTGGCTGCCACCAATAACAGCAGTGCTACCAGAGCCAGTGGCTGCTCTGCCTGTTACTGCTGCCAATCCCACTATTACATCATGTGCAAAAGGCACATGCTTCTTGTCACAGTCAAAAACATTCATGAATGCCGAACAAGCTGTGACATTTATTGCACAAGACAAGAAGAGTTGTTAAAATAGTCAGATAAAAAAGAGGGAGAGTCACAGGGACTTGATGACTATGAGGAACAAGGAGTGGACTTGATGCTGATTCATCCATTTAAATATAACTTGTTGTGAATGAGGATTCTGATGAGGATGTTGCTGAAGTTGTGGAAGATTGTGATTTAATTGCTTATAATGGAATAGCACTCAAAACTTACCAAAAATATGATTGATTCGTGTAACGGTATTTCCCCCACCCAGTGAGAGATTTGGCCATTACTGATCGTGTGGTGCATGATACCTGCTGGGAACAGGAGGGCTGAGTCGTCCACCGATGGTAGTGGGGACACGGGACTAGGCTTTTGGGGTTCATACACTACATATTCTTTAGCAGTGCAGCGCCTCCATCTGCCGTAGGCTCCAGGGAACTGAAGGTGATCTCCCATGGTAGAACGATTACCTCTCCCCCAGTAAGGTCACACACCAGCCAGGAGGTATAACAACAGGAACAGTTTATTCTCCTCACTGTACAGTACAGTAACAAGGCAGAGTTCTGCCCGATGCAGTCTCTCAGCTACTACTGAAGTATGGTCCCTGGACATTCACTACAGGCCAAGGGCACCCGCAGCAGTCCCAGCTCTTCCCTGCCCCTCTAGCAGAGGCAGAGGTATGGTACACACTCACTTTCCCCCGGAGAGAAGAGGACCAGAGAAGGCCCAATAGTCAGGTTCTTGGCTGTGTGACCTGCCCCTGTCAAGTGGGTAGATGCAATCCCAAATACGGGGCAGCACTGCCCTTAAGTACAGCTGGAGGAGGGCACCAGGTCTGTCTCATGATTGGTCATGCCCAGACTGGATGTCACCCCCTTCTGCTGTCACTCAAGTGCAGCTCCTCGGAGGGGGAAAACCCCATATCAACTACTGGCAACCTGATTGTACCAGGACTTATTGCCAGTACATGGGCAGAATAGTAGCCATCAGGTGACCTGGCTACATTAGTAATATAAAAAAATTATGAAAAAGGCAACTTTGAATAGTTTATGAACTTGCAAAAATGTTATATTGTATCGAAGTACACATCAAAAATGTACAGTTATTTCCATGAAGACTGTCCAAGGAAAAATTATGAGATCTGAGAATCCTGCAGAGGAAAAATAAAAATATGTCAACAATCAATGATCAAAAATAGAAAAAATAATATTAAAGTGGTGGTGGTTTCAGTGGCAGTGGCATTGGTGGTAGGGGCAATGAATGTGATAAGGCTTCAGATGGAAGTGATGATACCATGAGCATTGTTAAAGATTGTAAAAATACATATTCAACAACAAGTAAAGCAAAAACTCCAAGAAGTAATAACAATCCTATATATTCATTATTTAATAAACATAACCAAACATCATCATGATCAAGTACATTGATGTTACTTTCCTCATCAGCAGCACCCTCTTTTACACAGATGTCTTAATCACTACTACGTATCATTGACCAGTCAGGGTTCTTGCTCGGATGGATATGTTAACCCAGGACCAACAGCACCACAACACCGACAACAATTACATCCACAACGTCCAGAACCAGCAGTTACGTCTCCTGTTGGCCGTGTTTTCAATGCAAGAGCTATTGTGTGGTGTTTTTTTCAACTTTCAATGGATCAGACCATTGAAGCTACATGTAGCTTAGGTCGAATGGTTGTGAAAAGGGTTAGACCGGGTACCCATCTTGGCACCTCTGAATTACAAAGTGGCAGAGAGCACAAGATAATCAGAGTAAGACAAAGGGGGGCTTGTGACAGGGTGAATGAACATCACCAGCCATATACCTGGCAAACCTATGTTTAGGCTTGCAGTGCAGCAGTGACAAGGTTAAGTGTCAGTTGAGAAGAGCTGCTTAATTAGTCTGACCTCAGCTGCATAATCAAGGTGTTTTAAACCCCCCAGGCTGTACACACATGGAAGCTAGCTGTTCAGGAGACAAGACTGAAATACTGAAGAGATTACTGCTATAAGGTCTGTTTTTCAAAGTACATGTGTGATGAACTGTCTGTCCTGCATGCTGAAGAGAAGCTGCCTTGTTTTCTATGCTGAAGAGAAGCTATTTTGTTTTTGTCTGCTGAAGAGAAGCTATTTTGTTTTGTGTGCTGTATATTTTTAAGGCTCAATAAAGAAGCCTTATCAAGAGAACCCGCGTGTGTGTTTGCATGTACCCTGCAACAGGGCTGCTGTTAGATAACACAATGTAATGGTACAGGTGGAGATGGAGAAAATAGGTCACCATCAGTACTGCAGACACACACCACCAACACAATCACACATATCTCATGGTGCTGATGAATAAGACGATGATTTAGATGATATTTGTGTGATAGGTATGATGATGACTATATTGTGGGTGGTAGTGCCAGCCTGCGAGGCTGCAGTTTGCAAACCAGACATAATTATGTCAGTGCTACTGCCCCTAGTAGTACAAACAGCCTGATATGCAGCACCACCAAGCAACAGCAGCAACCCACAGTTCGTGAAGCTTTTGCAAAGGTGAACAAATTCCACCACACACATGACAACACTCCGCTGCTGAATGGCAATTTAGCTAAAATGCTTGCTATGAACTTGTTACCATTCACATTTTTTTAATCTCAGGGATTGCGTCGTTTTATGCAATGAGCGGATCCATCTTGAACCATCACAAGCAGATCAAATTTTTCGAACAATGCGCTTCATGAGCTCTACAGAGAAGTTGTTGCATCGGTGGTTGAGGCCCTTGCCCAGTCAGAGGGAAATAGGGTACACCTCACTACTGACGTGGAGAAGTAATCATGGAGGTGGTGACTACCTTACTGTTACTGCCCATGTGTGTGTTTTAGTATTGTTAAACAAAAGGGGATATATAATGACAGCCAGCATCTGCAGCAGCAAGACGTTCCATAGACATGCTACTTTATGTATGAAGAGTTTTGAAGAAAAGGCCCATACAGCTTCTGATGTTTTATCAAAATTACAGACAGTGATAAAGAGTGGCTAACTCCTAGGGCACTTGAGGTTGGGTCTTTGGTGGGGGATAACGATTCCAACTTGGTGGCAGCACTTAAACAAGGCATCATCGCTATACACCATCCCGACTCTTGCGTTCCGCTCAAGGATGTTTTCTCTCTACCCCTTTTGTATCTAAAGCCCTCTCCCACCTTAAACCTTTCTCACTGACTGCCCCACACTTCTGGAATAACCTTCCCCTCAATATCAGATTAGCACCCTCTCTATCCACCTTTAAGACCCACTTTAAAACACCTGCTTAAGGAAACATATGAGTAGCTCCATGGCTGATACTTTACACCTCATACATAAAGCCTTTACCCTTGCAGACACATTTACCAGAATGCCCTGCTACTGTGAAGCGTTGTGTACATTAATGGCGCTATATAAATAAAGATATACATACATGACACACATTCCTTGTTTTGCACACTGATTTGATTCTATATAGATATATATATATATATATATATCAAGTAATTTGGTCTACTTTTTCTTACTCTCACTCCTTGACCTCATCTTTTACTGGCGGGGTCTGCCACTGTACACTTTTTATATATATATATATATATAGATATATATATCTATATATATAGATATATATCTATATATATAGATATATATAAAAAAGTGTACAGAAAAGTTATGATTTACTTACCTGCGTGCTGTCCCTTGATGTCGTGTTGCAACCGGTATCGTATGGTCTGTTATTGCTTTATGGGATAAGCACCAAAACTTAATACTTGCAAATGGTGTGCCGGCTGTGCATGGAATTATATATATATATATAATTCCATGCACAGCCGGCACACCATTTGCAAGTATTAAGTTTTGGTGCTTATCCCATAAAGCAATAACAGACCATACGATACCGGTTGCAACACGACATCAAGGGACAGCACGCAGGTAAGTAAATCATAACTTTTCTATATTTGATAGTATCAAGTGTTACTTTTAGTGTTTGGGGTTTGAGTAAACTTCTGCCAATGGAATACCCCAGATACTTGGCCTCCTCCAGACCAGTAGTGCATTTAGCGGGGTTAGCAGTTAGTCCAGCAGACCGAACTCCGTCAAGCACAGCTTGGACCTTTTGGAAGGTGTGATTGCCAATCTTCAATATGGATTACCACATCATCCAGGTAGGTGGCAGCATACCGAGCATGTGGCTTTAAAATTGTATCCATCATTCTTTGGAATGTGGCAGGAGCTCCATGTAAGCCAAAAGGCAGCACCCTATACTGAAAGAGGCCGTCGGGTTGAGAAGGCTGTCTTTTCTTTTGCCCTTTCTGTGAGGGGAACCTGCCAGTATCCTTTTGTTAGGTCTAGGGTTGTGAGATATCGGGCTTTGCCCAGTCTCTCTACCAGTTCATCAACCCTGGGCATAGGATAAGTATCAAATTTTGACACAGCGTTTAGTTTACGGTAGTCATTGCAAAACCTTATTGTACCGTCTGGTTTTGGGACTAAAACTATAGGGCTGTTCCACCCACTTTGGGATTCCTCAATTACACCCAGTTTTAGCATTTTTTTAACCTCTAAACTTATAGCCTCTCTTTTGGCCTCTGGGATTCGGTATGGTTTAAGGTTAACTTGGACCCCCGGTTCAGAGACTAGGTCATGTTCAATTACCCTAGTTCTACCTGGCTTTGTAGAGAAGACTTCTTTGTTTCTTCTCACTAGGTTCTGGACCTCTCGTTTCTGATGAATGGACAGGGTTTCAGCTATGCTAACCTCTGGGTCAGTTTATTGATTCTCTGATGGACCTGGGGGTACTAGGGTTAATAAGACCTCTCTATCTTTCCAGGGCTTAAGTAGGTTTTGTGCAGGTTTTCAAATTTGAGCGGAGCGCTGTGTGACTCGTGAATATGAAAAAGAAAATAAATATAATAGTGCAGATGGTACAACAATGATGGTCTGAATGTATGTGTTCTCTGCAATAGTTGTACTCACAGATGACAATATCAAAGATAGGCGTATCAGAGAACCTTCTCTCTCTGATGGGAGCCCTTTAATGGACCCCCCTCAGAGTGGTGTCTTGATACAGGAAGCTTGTAGTGTAGATAGTCAATTATTCTCCCAGGGGTATATGGAAGTAAAAGAGAGAGCGCACAATGGAGTAGTATAGTCTAAATTGTATTAGCAGCAGTAGATAAATATATGTATAATACACTCACATTTTGAAAAACAATAATGTTCGAGGGAGAGGACAGCTGTGGTTGGAGAACGCCGGTTTCTCCAGGAGCGGCGGAGCCCTTCCGCATATGTCACGAATACCCTCGTCACGTCCTGTGTCGTCTTGGGTCAGGGCGGAAGAGGCTACCTAGTGTGTCCGTCTCCTGATGGTTTGCCAGCAGTTGTCTCCAATGATCTCCCCAGCTCAATCACCTCCCGCAGCGGATACAATTTAGACTATACTACTCCATTGTGCGCTCTCTCTTTTACTTCCATATACCCCTGGGAGAATAATTGACTATCTACACTACAAGCTTCCTGTATCAAGACACCACTCTGAGGGGGATCCATTAAAGGGCTCCCATCAGAGAGAGAAGGGTCTCTGATACGCCTATCTTTGATATTGTCATCTGTGAGTACAACTATTGCAGAGAACACATACATTCAGACCATCATTGTTGTACCATCTGCACTATTATATTTATTTTCTTTTTCATATTCACGAGTCACACAGCGCTCCGCTCAAATTTGAAAACCTGCACAAGACCCATCTGGACCTGGACAATCCGCCTCAAGGGTGTAGAGCTGCTTTTTTATTATTGTATTGCACATTAATATTCCTATTTTTTCACATATTGGTGAAGGTCACTAAACACAATTTGTGTATTCATTATAAATTGAACATCACTGTCACTTATATTGTATAATTATTTAACATTCACTTAGTTTGAGAAGCGCCCGGTTTTTATTTTTGTTTTTGCTTAAGTAGGTTTACATGGTAAATTTGCTCAGGTTTCCTCCTACCTGGCTGTCTCACCTTGTAATTTACTTCTCCCACTCTTTCCAAGACCTCATATGGTCCATGCCACTTAGCAAGGAATTTACTCTCTACGGTGGGAACCAGAACTAGCACCCTATCGCCTGGATAAAAAATTCTGACCCTAGCACCCTTATTATACGTATTCCTCTGTGCCTCTTGAGCTTTTTCCATGTGTTTCCTCACTATACACTGGCGACACACTTTATTCGAGCTCGGCTAGTCCCACGAATTCGGGTATACCCGGGTGTATTGAGGTTTGTGACTGTTTTCTGCCCGAGTGCATTGAGGTATTTTCCAGACAGGGATTGAAGCATTTTATTCCCGCTGGCTGCAATACTGCACAGTATATATATATATATATACTGCATTACAATTCATGAATTTATGCCATCTGGTAGACACGCGAAGCATTGCAGCCTATTAAATCCTAATCATTATCATTTAACAGATCAGCCGCCCGTCAGCCAGGCATGAACCCAGGCTGGGAAGGCAAACGCAACGGGGCTTGTCAGAGGTGAGGAACGGCGCATTCCAGGTATCTGCCAGGTACATACTGGGTATTTGCTCGAATAAAGTGTGTCGGTGCAGTAGGTAGGACCGCAGCTATGCGGCCTGCATCTGGGCAAGATGTTCTATTACACTTCTGTATGGTGTAACCTCGTGTTCCCAAGTCTCTTTGGCTATATCCAGTAAACCCCTTGGGTGTCGGCCATACAATAGTTCAAACGGGGAGAAGCCTGTGGATGATTGGGGGACCTCCCTAATGGCAAATAACAGGTATGGTAATAAACAATCCCAGTTTTTCCCATCCTTATCCACCGCCCGGCGTAACATGCTTTTTAAGGTTTTATTGAACCGTTCCACTAAACCATCTGTTTGTGGATGATACACTGAGGTTCTGAGATGCTTGATTTTTAGGAGTTTACATAACTCTTTTGTTACTTGTGACATAAATGGTGTTCCCTGGTCAGTTAAGATCTCTTTAGGGATTCCGACCCGGGTAAACAGGACTATTAACTCTTTTGCTATGTTTTTAGCAGAGGTGCTACGTAGGGGAATTGCCTCCGGATATCGGGTGCCATAATCTAATATTACCAATATATGCTGATGTCCCCTAGCAGACTTTATTTTGGGTCCTACTAGATCCATAGCAATCTGGTCAAATGGTACATCTATTATGGGAAGGGGTACCAATGGGCTATGATACGCTTTGAACGGGGCGGTGATCTGACATTCTGGGCATGGGGAGCAATAATTTGTAATTTCTGCCAGAACCCCAGGCCAATAGAAGCTTCGGAGAACCTTTTCTTTTGTCTTTTCCACCCCTAGGTCCCCCCCCCCCAATGGGTGACTATGTGCGAGGTGTAACACTACATTACGGAATGTCCGTGGCACCAACAATTGTTTAGTTATAATGGATTTCCTCCTATCAACCCGATATACTAGGTCATTTTCTACCTCGAAGTAAGCGCCTGTTCAACATCTTGATTTCGGATATTCCCTACCAAGGTGGCCATGGGAAAGAGAATTTTACAGCACTCTTCCTCTTCCCCCTTTTTATTTGGGCCCTCGTCAACCTCCATTTCTGAAAAAGGGAAAGGATTTGTTTCTTCTGTTACTTCTTTATGGTCCGCTATTGAACTCTGGGCGCTATTCTGAGAGGAGGACCACATTTTTAGAAAATGGGGAAAGTCGGTCCCTATTAACACATCATGTGCCAGTTTGGGTACTATACCCACTTTGAAATCTAAAGAACCAAACTCTGTTTCAATAAGAACCTCAACAGTGGAATATTCGTGATTATCCCCATGTATACAACAAATTGCCACTTTTTGTGAACTGTTTACCTGTTTTTTTCCAATGGGCAACAGGTATTCGGACACTAGTGTAACCATACTCCGAGAGTCAAGTAGTGCCCGAACCCTCTTACCATTTACCTTTACAAATGCCCAGAGATGGTTATTAAAGGGGTCCTCTGGGCTAGGGCCCATACATTGAGACCACAACGAATAAGGTGCAATGCTGTTGCATTGCTTTGGTTCAGTGTTTAGTGGGCAGACTTTCGCAGTGTGGCCCCTCTCATAACAATTTACACATTTAGGTACATAGTCTGTGTCCCACTTAGAGCCCCTTTTCGGCTCTCCATGTTGGCTATTGCCCTTAGTATTCGAGCCACTGTTGCTGGTGCTGAGTGAAGGCGGTCACTGCTCTTCAGCCCTCCTTAACCCTGGTACCCTTTTACCATCTCTGGAAGAGTCCTGGAACCTTGGGTAGTGGGGATTCTCCATAACTGTGGGTCGCAGGTGCTCTTCTGCTGCATTGTACCTTTCTACGAGGGCCACCAGCTCGTCTGCATTGTGGGGGTCACTCTGACTGACCCAATGGCGTAGGGCAAGGGAAGTTTCCTCAAGAACTGGTCCATGACCAACCCTTCCACGATGTGGCTTGCTGAGTTGATCTCGGGTTGTAGCCACTTCCGGGCGAGGTGGATGAGGTCATACATCTGGGATCGGGTGGCTTTATCCAACGTGAAGGACCATGCATGGAACCTTTGGGCACGAACAGCCGTGGTTACCCCGAGGCGGGCAAGGATCTCGAACTTCAACTTTGCATAGACGTTAGCTTCGGCTGGCTCTAGATCAAAGTAAGCCTACTGGGGTTCACCGCTTAAGAAGTGTGCGATTAGACTGGCCCACTCAGCTTCTGGCCATCCCTCTCTCTGTGCCGTGCGTTCAAAAGTGAGAAGATAGGTTTCAACATCATCCGAGGGCCCCATCTTCTGAAGGTAGTGACTTGCCCTGGTCATTTTTGGGACTGGGGCTGCCTCTGCCAGTGGAGCCTTAGTGATAGCCTCTCTCAGGACCTCGAGTTCTTGCTGTATGACCTGGGCGAACCGTTCCTCCTCAGCAAGTGATTTGTCTCTTGCTGGGTTGCATTCGCCTGTTGCTGAGTTGCATTAGTCTCTTGCTGGGCTATTAGCAGCTGTTGCTGGGTTGCATTCACTTTTTGAAGGGCTGCATTCATCTGTTGTATTAGTCTCTTGCTGGGCAGTGACATTGCGTACCAACACACTCACCAAGTCTTCCATCTAGTTTGGAAAAAAAACCTCTTTTTTTTTCTTTTCTTTAAAGGTCTTTTACCCACAGACCTTTTAGTGTTCTGCCCGCATTCTCCGCCATATGTGACAAGCGGCTTACTCCGGGGCTCCGCCGTCTGTCCGGGACTGTTAGAACACGGTCCTTTAGGGTAGGTTAAATGATGAGGTGTAACGTGCTGTTCCTTTAAACAGGCTACTGCCTGGTTTATTCAGTCCCAGGCACTGAGACTGCCACACTGAATACAAAAGCAAAACACAAGCAAAACAAAACCCGGCTCATCTGAGCAACAACTTAACGGAGGTTCACCCTGACTGGGGTTGGGGCGGCTTGCCCGCTTCCAACAAACAAAAATAAGGAACTTTACAATTTGAGAAAGGAACAGAATGATTGAACCTGTTTGGGGAGAGGCTTTTCCCCTTTCTGCTTCCAGCAGCATTCCTGCCTCCAGTCTCTTGGGGAGAGGGGAGAGGAACCAGGCAACCAGCTTTAAATTCAACACGGAAAAAAGGGGTGAACCCTGCTCAACCTTAATATTCATCACAGTATGAAGACAGCGGCGGTGCACTGGGAAGAACAGATATATTATTTCAAAAAAGTGATCAAGAGGTGATCACCAAAAGATTCCCATTTAATTGTACTCAGCCTATTGTGGTATGTATAACTGAACTGTAGGTGTACAGAAAGCGCATTTATAAATGCAAACACCAGGGAGGTAGGTACAACAAATAACAACATTTTATTAAACTCATCTATCCAAAAAAAATTAAACATATACACCCTAATAAAAGGTTAAAACCAATGTCTCTATTATTTACACCGTATCTACCAGACTCTGCAGATACATTCAAAACCCAGTGCCAAATGTCCACTGATTATAATATTCTCTATGGAATGATATATATGCACAACAGTCTGGGAAGTATAGTGTACCCAAACTTGGGTTAAGGCAAGGAGAAAGGTATCAGATGGTTGCTACTAATAGTTGCAATATTTGAAACAAAGTAAGGTATGGTGTTGCAATCCTGACTGTTCAGGATGTGTGTCTGCTTATGTTTGTACCAGTGAATCCTACACATCCCATAACATTATTGTGACCATTCAGCAGATGTACATATGATTTACTCTGACAAATACTCGTAATATTCACATAATCACTGGCATTTACTAACAGAGGACAAAGACCTGGTTGAGGTACTTAATATGTCTCCAACATTTACAAGTAGGAGATCTAGGAACATCAGAGACAGAATTGTTCATAGCCATTACCAACCTGTCCCCACAAGGACTTGGCTGAATCAGAAGCCGCAGGGCTCATTCCCATGCGGCCGCTGTAAAGCCTGTGTGTTCATGCCCCAAACTAAGGTATTTACAGACACTGATAAACAAAATACATTTAACATCAAGGACTTCATCAATTGTAACAGTAAAGGGATCATTTATTTGATCAAGTGTACTTGTGCAAAGATGTATGTGGGAAAAACATATCGTGAACTCAAAGTATGTATTTTAGAGCATCTTGGCTCTATACGTAATAAACAGGACACACCAGTCTCAAGGCACGTAAATGGCATCCACCATGGAATGAAGGTTTTATTTTTTCGACCATTTATCTAACTTGTGCGGAAATTAAGGGAACCTCAGTATATCCTGTTGATAGTTAGAACTAAATATTTTAATTTCTAGCAGGATCGTATTGATCTTAGGGGTGATCCATTTATTTAGCTCTCAGTCCTACACCTCTATATATCTGCTGTCCCACCTATATGTGAGCATGTGCCTTTAAGAAGCAATGATATGCAAACTGACTTTTAGACATGGTGTGTCCTGTCTGATCTACTTTCCCCCATACCACTCTGCTATGGACAAATGAATGCTAACACTCATATAGGTTTATACTATTCAATAAAATAGCAATTTATTAAAATACCACTTTGCAAGAGGTCTGAATGAGACTTCAATGGGACAGACGCAATAGGGACACAAATACATGCTGATTGCATCCCGAAATCCCACTCCTAGGAGAGGTATAAATAGGTAGACACTACGAGTGCAGGCACACTCCTCCCCCTTGAAGAAGTGCCGGTCTACTGCACGAAACAGCTGTCGGGCAGCCTGGCGACGCCACTACTGATGACGTCAGTCAGCTCGGAGGAACATGCTGTACACAGTATCCTGAACTAACACAGAGGCATGGAGAATCATGGTTGTATGGCTCTACTGTATGTACTTTCTCATTATGCACAAACACCTAGCTTTGCCCTGCTATATAACTAAGGCTTTAGGACACATGCCACGAGGGTATTAACACTATATATAACACGTGGCACTCTATTTGCGCTTTTGAGTAATTTCCTGGATTTTACCTATGATGGCTGTTGATTAACAGCTTAGATAGCGCTTCACTGATATATGAGTTGCTACTATTAGATATCTAATTGTGGTGAAAATAGGTTGCGAACCACATTGATAGCGTTCCATGAGGTTCATTTGTGACGGCTGACTTTAACAACAGCCACGACGGCCGTGTATGATCTACTGTTTGATTATACTGCATGAATGAGGACAAATGTATATATTTAATGTGAATATTACGAGTATTTGTCGGATTAAATCATATGTACATCTGCTGAATGGTCACAATAATGTTATGGGATGTGTAGGATTCACTGCTGCAAACATAAGCAGACACACATCCTGAACAGTCAGGATTGCAACACCATACCTTACTTTGTTTCAAATATTTCAACTATTAGTAGCAACCATCTGATACCTTTCTCCTTGCCTTAACCCAAGTTTGGGTACACTATACTTCCCAGACTGTTGTGCATATATATCATTCCATAGAGAATATTATAATCAGTGGACATTTGGCACTGGGTTTTGAATGTATCTGCAGAGTCTGGTAGATACTGTGTAAATAATAGAGACATTGGTTTTAACCTTTTATTAGAGTGTATATGTTTAATTTTTTTTGGATAGATGAGTTTAATAAAATGTTGTTATTTTGTTGTACCTACCTCCCTGGTGTTTGCATTTATAAATGCGCTTTCTGTACACCTACAGTTCAGTTATACATACCACAATAGGCTGAGTGCAATTAAATGGGAATCTTTTGGTGATCACCTCTTGATCACTTTTTTGAAATAAACCAGCTTTAAATACCTGATTTCTATCTAGCAGGACAGGTGACAGAAATCAGGCAGCCGGCAAACTCTGGTCTGGATCCCTCATCCCTTAGTACCAGCAACTGCCCCAAACTGTGGGATGGAGTGCATCCATTCTGAGGCTGCCCTTTCTAGCCTAAACAGGGTAGAAGCTGTTTAGTATCCTGGGAGCCCTATAAATGGAATTTATCACCATCCCCTGGTTTCTGTCACAATATATATCATATAAAATTAATGCATATGGCACATCTATAATCTACAGTACCATGGAGTAAAGTTCACTCAACTTGTTATTCAAATTCTTACTATTATTATTATTATTATTATTATTATTATACTGTTGCTGGTGGTATAAAGGGATATTACTGGAATGCCTAGTGGGAGTTGCGTGGTCTTAGTAGAATTAACATCACCGAGTTAACTGGTATATACGCAGAAAGATCTGCCCTTATCTCTTTATCTATATATCCTAGAAATAGTATATACTGTGTATATAGATAGAGAGGAAGATACGAGAGAGAGAGATAAGTGAGGTATATGATATGTCACTCTCGCACAGTGTTCCTGGGTATGCTGTTGCTGTTTGCATCTGCTAGCACACTGCTGGCTGCTAGATCAAAATAATATATACATTTAACCCCGCACTTGAAGTCAATTAGCTGTATTTAGGCCCACCCAGACACACTGGTTAGACTGAGAACTTGAAAGTCTAGATAGTCACTCAATATGGTCAGACAAATTATATATATGATAGACCTACAGTATGATTGTTATGTGACGTCTATCTAGTAGATCTTAAAGGTTATTAATTAAACATTAATCTTTGTTTTCACCCCTCCTTGTAATGCCTTGCTGTCTCTTGTCCCCTCTTTCCCACCTTGCTCTGTCTTCCATCAATCTCTGCTCCTCTTTGCTCACTCTTTCCTCCCCTCTCTTTGCACTCCCTGCATTACTGTCTGCGCCTCTCTGTGCAAACTCCCTGCTCTCCTACTCATCTCATCTGTCTCATCTCCTTGCTGCCTCTGTCTTTCCTCCTCCTATTGTATTGTATGTCTTTATTTATATAGCGCCATTAATGTACATAGCGCTTCACAGTAGTAATACAAGTGGTAATCAAATAAATAACAGATTACCTGTTGTGTTGTGGCTGGCGGTTTTACTATCCACCACCAGTACACACTCAAGTGTACCGTTCCTGCTTATTTCCGATCGTTTCTATGCTATCAAAAACGGACAGGCATCCTAAGGACACCTATTGAAGGCCCCGGTTCCTGCGCATGCGCGCTACACTCCGCACCACGCTACCACACGTGGAGGACAGGAGAGTGAACAGAGACAGCCCCAGCGCGCGGGTCTGATCTCTCAGAACTGAGATTACCCTTCATACTTCCTATGTGATGCCCTACTCCTGTGATAGACACCAGAATCGGGGATTATTAAAGAAATTTTATATGTAAGTTACTAATTTTATTATTTGTTGCTAATACAATATCTATCTCTCATCTTGGTGCGCTTTTGTGTTTTTTCTTGTTTTGCTTTATATACAGTATATATATATTTCAGAAAGTTTGTCAGTGTGGCAAGTGAGCCACTGGGTGCTACACCTGGTAGGCTATATTTCTGCCATGTGACAGCATACTGGTGATATCATAATGAGTTGCAGATATCCTTAGCCTTTTTATACAGTATTAGCTGTACCTGGTGTAACATACGCAATGTATGTATGTCTTTATTTATATAGCGCCATTAATGCACATATCGCTTTACAGTAGTAATACACAGGACAATCATATAAATAACAAATAATACAAATAACAGATCATGGGAATAAGTGCTTCAGACATAAAAGTAACATTTAGGAAGAGGAGTTCCTGCTAATCTAGTCTAATTATCTAATTATCTAATTATATAGCAGATCTTAAAGGTTTTAAATTAAACATTACTCTTTATTTTCACCCTTCGCAATAATGCCTGGCTGTCTCTTGTCCCCTCTTCCCCACCTTACTCTCCTCCATTATACCCTGTGTCGATGTCTTCTCTCTGTGCACTCTACACTCTCATCTCATCTGTCGACTACTCTCCTTTCAATCTCTCTGTTTCCTCCCCCACTCACCTTGCCGTCTCTCCTCTCGTCTCTAGTATAGACATACCTTGATAATAAAGATGCTAGAATAGCCATTTTGTGCTACTTACCTAAGATCCACAAAAGTTTAATAGAACTTCCAGGTCCTCCTATTATTGCAGGAATTATCAACTCCTTGATATCAAATATGTCAGAGTACGGTGATATTTTTCTTCATAAATTAGTTCCAGACATAAGATCGTATATAAGAGATAGTATTGGTGTATTACAACTTCTTAAATAAATTAAGTGGGAAAATGGCTATAAATGGATAACGTGCCATGTGACATCATTATATACATTAATTATTAATATTACATGCACATGGCATATTTGTAGTAAGTGAGATCTTAAAAAGGGTTCTTTATCTAAATCACATCTGGAATTAATTTTGAGACGTATAGACTTTATTCTTAATCAAAACTTTTTTCCATTTCTAGATCAGTTCTTTCTCCAAATTAAGAGAAATGCCATTGGAATTTTTTTTGCCCCTAATTACGCAAATATTTTTATGGGTTGGTGGGAGGACCAACATATATGGAACAATAATTCCTTCTTAGAAAATGGAGTATTTTACAAGTGTTCCATAGATGATATCCTAGCTATGCAGCCCAAATCCAAGTGGCCCATTTTAAGTGGCATGACTACTGAACAACTGAAGTTTAAAAGAAAGGAACTCTTACCCTAATGGATCTTATCCTTCTTCTCTCCTCAGGTAAAAACCATCTCTAAATCATCATTGAAGCCTTTGCTGTGTGTATTATATAGTATATGCAAGTGATCCAATGCTAGGTAAAAACCAAATTTGAATGCTGTTTTCTGTCTACCCCTAATCAAATTAAGTGTTGCCACCTAGGCAGGGAACACCCTGTGTAGAAAACCATTTGTTTGAATGTGCCTCAGATGTGCTAATTAAGCAGACAGAGCCACACTGTCAGATGACTTTTTAGGCCTATATAAACCCAGTCAGAACAGCTAGTCTGCTTGCAGCCCATATCCAAGTGGCCCATTATAAGTGGCATGACTACTGAACAACTGAAGTTTAAAAGGAAGTTCAAAAGAAGTGAGGAAGAAGTGGACAACCCAACTGGCCCTGATTCCTGCATTTGAACTACGCTGGAAAGGAGGATATCATCAATACCAGACTGCATCATTACTGCTGTGATGCTGCCTTTACCATTTATATTTGCAGTGGCTTCCCTTCTTCTCAAATTATGCACTTCTTTTTACCAGCCTCATTATGTCTCTAACTCTGTCCATATATCTCCATCTCTCCTTCCTTCCCCACTTCTCATTTCACATGAACTCCTTTCTTACCTGCGTCCTCTGACACCACACAGCTATATCCCCTGCACTAAAACACACCCCTACAAATCCTCCTCACACATTCTCTTTCTATCCATGCTTCTCCTCCTTGCTTCTGGGGATATCTCTCCCAATTCTGGTCCCTGTCTTATTCCTACATGCGCTCGTCCTCGCCTACCAACTGCAACCTCTACTCCTTCTGGTGTCAACCCCTCCAACCTCATACCCATCCCCTGCCACCCTCCCTCCTCTCTCCCTTTCTCCTGTGCTCTTTGGAATGCTCGCTCCCTTTCTAACAAGTTCCTCTCTGTGCATGACTTCTTTCTCTCTCACTTCCTGCTTCTCTTTGCTATAACTGAGACCTGGCTCACTCAGTCTGACTCTGCTCTGGAAGCTGCCCTCTCCTACAGTGGCCTTTCCTTCTCCCACACTCCGCGCACTGATGGCAGGGGTGGAGGCGTGGGGCTCCTGCTCTCCTCTCTCTGTCGTTACCGAACCCTTCCTATTCCTCCCTCTCTTGCTTTTCCCTTCTTTGAGGCTCACACTGTCCAGATTTTCTCTCCTCTCCCTGTTCATGTGGCGGTCATCTATCGCCCACCTACCTCTACTCATCCCCCTTCTGCCTTTCTCTCTCACTTTGAATCCTGGCTCTCTTTCTTCCTCTCCTCAGACTCCCCTGTTCTTCTCCTTGGGGACTTAAATTGCCTCATTGATGACCCCTCTCTCCCTTGGGCTTCCTGCTTTCTTTCTCTAACCTCTTCTTTTGGCCTTCAACAGTGGACTGCAGCCAGCACCCACAAGGATGGCCACTACTTAGACCTGGTTTTCACTAAGAACTTCTCTCTCTCCGATTTCTCCATTTCCCCTTTTCCTCTCTCTGACCATCATCTCATCTCATTCTCTCTATCTCGCTTCTCCCCTTCTCCACCTCCATCTACACCCCGGTTCTGCAGAAACCTGCGCTCTATTCACTTACCTGACTTTGAGTCCACTTTACGCTCCTCCCTCTCCTCTCTCAGCTCTGCTACAGACCCCGACAACCTGGTCAGGAACTACAACTCTGTCTTGTCCTCCTCTCTTGATCTACATGCCCCACTTTCTCTCTGCCGCACTCGCCCTTCTAACCCTAGACCCTGGCTAAATTCCCACACACGCATGCTGCGTTCCTCCACTCGTTCATCTGAACGCCTCTGGAGGAATTCTCACACTCTCGCAGACTTCCTTCACTACAAATTTATGCTATCCTGTTTCAACTCTGCCCTCTCGCAAGCTAAACAAGCCTACTTTTCTGCACTAATCAACATGCACAAGTCTAACCCACGCCGACTGTTCTCTGTCTTTGATACTCTACTCAAACCACCCTCAGCTGCCTCTCCTTCCTCCATCTCTGCTCAGGACTTTGCTGACTATTTTAAGGAAAAGGTGGAATCCATACGTCAGAACATCCCCTCTGTTTCTTCTTCCCATCCTACACCTCTTCCTAACTCTCCTCCTGCCTTCCTTGACTCTTTTTCCACTGTCTCAGAGGAGGATGTGTCGCTGTTGATCGCCTCTTCTCCCTCTACCACTTACCCTCTTGACCCCATTCCCTCCCATCTCCTAAAACCTCTAGCTCCTACTATAATCCCTACGCTTACACACATTTTTAGCTCCTCCCTCTGCTCTGGAACCTTTCCATCCTCCTTCAAACATGCAACAGTCATACCATTACTCAAAAACAGCAAGCTTGACCCTACCTGTCTTTCTTTTTTTTTTTTTTCAATTTATTTTTTATTGTTTTAGAGAGACATAACAAATATATTGTCCATACAACAAAGAGCATTAACAGTTTGTCATCTGAAATAAAATAATTGATATAACACGCGTCTCTCATGAGCTTAACAAAGGATAGAGAAGAACGTAGAAAAGAAGAAAAAGAAGGGTGGGAGGGGTGGAAGGGGGGGGGGGGGGGGTAGGACGAGCCCATTTGTCTGGTATTTCTGTATTTATTTATATAAATGATATATATTTATATATATTTCCCTAGTTTCCTGGCCATATTTCCCAAATTTTGTGAAATTTGTCAGTTTTCTGGTTCAACTGTGCTGTGAGGAGCTCCATCATCTTTATTTCCCTTAGTCTCCGTAAGACAGTCTGCCTAGAAGGCGCATTCACCTTTTTCCAGGCAGCCGCAATAGCACAACGGGCAGCTGTCAGTACATGAGTGATCATCTTACTTTCTGCCGTTCCTAATTCATCTATTGGTTTGGCCAGCACCATGGTCAGCGGTTCCACCTCAACCTCCACCCCCAAGTACTCTCTGATCAATCTTTGTATCATGACCCAGAATACCTGAATTTTTGGGCAACTCCACCAAATATGAACCATATCTCCTTTTTGCCCGCATCCCCTCCAGCACAAATCCGGGAACCCGGGGAAGATCTTAGCCAGCCTACTCGGAGTTAGGTACCAATGAAATAGAATTTTATAAATATTCTCTTTGATAGTGGTACAGATTGACGTTTTTGCAGCTACCTCCCAAATGTCCTCCCAGTCTTCTCTATCGATCTCTGTATTCAAATCTTCTGCCCATTTGATCATATAGCTATGTTGGGAACAACCCGTTAATCGCGCCAGACCCAGATATATCTCCGAAATCAGTCCTTTACAGTAATATCCTTTCCTACACAGTCTTTCAAAATTTGTTAAATCTTTGAATGCCGAATCTTTAGAGACTGATTGCAGGTAATGCTTAATTTGGAGGTAACCAAACACTGGTATATTTATGATTTTGTGTTTCTTCTCCAGCGCTTGGAGTGGTAGAATTATACCGTTATCTACAAAGTCGTCAGCTACCATCAACTTTAACGTCTTAAATTTATTGAGTCTCTGTGGAAGCCAGCCTGGGGAGAATTCAGGGTTATAGAATATAGGGGTTAGTAGTGTTGGACTGGCTGTCAGACCATATTTATTTTTATTTCTAGACCATATCCGCCATGTACATTTCATTGCTCCCAGTTTTAATGTTTCCAAGAAGGTCTCTCCTCCCCTCTCGGTCCACATAGCAGCCGGGAGAGAGAGAGGTCTTGTATAAGTAGACTCAAGTCCCACCCAGCAACTGGTGGCTGGATCATTGTTCCAAATTATTGCTTGTTTGAGTTGGGCCGCCAAATAGTATTTAATGATATCCGGGACTGCCAAGCCTCCGCAATCTTTTGGGGCTAGCATAATAGATCTAGCTACCCTGGGTCTTTTATTTTGCCAGATAAATTGGAAAATTCTGTTTTGTATGTTTTTAAGCTCCGGCATTGGAATATCTATAGGAAGAGTCTGGAAATAATACAGGAGTCTTGGTAGGATATTCATTTTGATTGTGGCTATTCTTCCTAACCAAGATATCTGGTATTCGTTCCAGCTCTGGAGGTCATTTTTTAGCCTCTCAAATAATGGTGGATAGTTATGTTTGTATAGTGTATTATACTCCCTTGTTATTTGGATTCCTAAGTATTTGATCTTTGTGGAGTTCCACTTATATTTAAAATTTGCGTGTAATAATTTGATTTCAGAATCCGATAGGGTTAGGTTCAATGCTTCCGACTTATCCATGTTGATTTTATATCCCGATATTTTGCTAAATTTATCTAGTTGTGAATGTAAATTCGGGAGTGAAATCAAGGGGTTGGCGAGAGTTAGGATAATGTCGTCGGCAAATAGGGATATTTTGTAGTTTGTCTCTCCTATTACAATTCCATTTATGTTTTTTTCGTCTCTAATTGTTGCTGCCAAGGGTTCAATAGAGAGAGCAAACAGAAGCGGAGACAAGGGACATCCCTGTCGAGTACCATTCTTTATGTTTATAGGGTTTGAGTCTCCTCCTGGAAGTTTCACTATAGCCGTGGGAGATCTGTATAGGGCTCTTACACCTTCTAGATATGGGCCCTGAAATCCATATTTAAGTAGGGTTTGGTCTAGGAAATCCCACCTAATCCTGTCGAATGCTTTTTCCGCATCCAAGCTCAACAGGATGGCCTTTGTGGATGAGAGATGTACATGGTCGATTATATCTATAATTTTTCTAGTATTGTCTGAGGCCTGTCTGCCGGAAATAAACCCGACTTGATCTATATGTATCAGGCTTGGGAGTATGGGGGTCAATCTATTTGCCAGAATTTTGCTGAACAGTTTTAGATCCGTATTAAGGAGGGCTATGGGACGATAGTTACCACACTGTAGTGGGTCTCTCCCCTCCTTTGGTATGATTGCTAAATTAGCTTTAGACATAGATGGTGGGATGACTGTTCCTTCCAGAAACGCATTAAACATATCGAGTAGATACGGGGCCAGGACCGCCTTAAATTTTTTGTAGTATTGATTGGAGAATCCATCTGGGCCTGGCGTTTTGTTGGGTTTTAATTGGGCAATTGCATCTATCAATTCTTCTAGAGAGATTTCCTTATTTAGGTCTGAGAGGTTATTTTCCGAAAGTGTCGGAAGTTTACACGCCTCCAAGTATGTATAAATAGCCTCTGCATCTGATAATTTATTTTTGGGAAAATTTAGGTTATATAGTTTATTATAATAGTCCGAAAATTCGTTCGCTATTTGCGTCTCACAATGTGTCTTCGTACCTGATTTTGTCAAAATAGCTGTTATTTGGGATTTAGCTCTCATACCGCGCAATTTGGAAGCGAGTAATCGGTCGGCTTTATTACCTTTATCATAATATTTTTGTTTGGTCCACCGTAACGCCCTCTCCACTTCATCCATTTGGGTCTGCTTAAGTTCAGATCTAGTTTTATCTAGCAATTTGAATAGATTTTTCGAGGGATTAGTTTTATGCTCCAAAAGTTGGACTTTCTCCACTAGCTCATTATAGAGTTTTTGCTTTATTTTTTTCTTATGTGATGCTATGGAGATGATATTCCCTCTGATTGTCGCCTTATGGGCTTCCCATAACATTGCTGGTGACTCTACAGAGCCCTTATTCAGCGTGAAGTATTCTCTGAGTTTTTGTTTAATCTCTATTTCTACATCTACTTGATTTAACAGAGAATCATTCAGTTTCCAATTATATTGGTTAGTTCTATAGAAGGGGAGGGAGAGTGTCAGCGAGACCGGGGCGTGATCCGACCAAGATATTGATCCTATGTCTGACTGGGAGGTTGCCTGGAAGATGTCTTTAGTACCCAGAAAATAATCAATCCTTGAGTAGGTTTGGTGTGGGGGGGAGAAATAGGAGTAGTCCCTCTGCCCCTGGTGCTGTGCCCTCCAAATGTCTGTCAGGGAGAACTCCTTCATTATCTGTCTAAATTCTCTGGCATTCTTTTCCGTGACACGGGGATGTGGAGTCCCTGAGGGGTTTGTTCTATCTAGTTCCGGCATTGCTATCATATTTAAATCTCCTGCTAATAACAATGTAGTTCGAGTTTGGGGGTTGATAAGGTCACATAGATCTCTTAAGAATTTGGGTTGGCCTTCGTTTGGGGCATAAATGTTAACAAGAGTGACATCCACTCCCGACAGTGTACCTTGGAGAATAATGTATCTCCCTTCTGGGTCAGCATTCTCTTGTTTTAACAAGAATTTGACCGTATGCTTAAATAAGACTAATATGACTAATCACAGGGGGTCCGGGGTGTATCCGGATGTGTTCATGGGCGGAGCGTTCCGAGAGGTTCTCAAGGGGCACTATGCCCTACACCCCCTCATCCTTAGAGTGATGGGGGTACCTATGACGGGGCGTACATATCGCCCACTCATTCTCTTTTTCTTTTTCTTCCTTTCTATCACCCCCCCATTATTCCCTACCTACCTCCCCCAGCCCACACTAAACAGAGACAAAACCCAGCTGAGCCGAAAGGAAAGACAAGACATTGAGATTACACAAAGCAACTACGCTGATCACAAGAGGAGCTCTGAAGGCAAGTCTCCCCTCCATCGTGGGAAAATGGAGGGAAAGGTAAGACGCAATACACATGCCAAAACCATAAATGGCTCTTAAAACGACACTTAAATTAATATCCTTAAATGTTAGAGGGTTAAATTCAAACATCAAAAGAAAACTTGCCCTCCAAGAGTTCAAAAAAACAAAAGGCGACATACTGTTTTTACAGGAAACGCATTTCAATACTACGACCCCCCCAAACACTTTCCAGAGGGTTTACCCACAGGCGTACTATGCGTCATGCCCCACAAAAAAAAGAGGGGTAGCAGTCTTATTTAAGCATACCCTACCTGTCTTTCTAACTATCGACCTGTCTCCCTCCTGCCTTTTGCCTCTAAACTCCTTGAACGTCTTGTATTCTCTCGCTTGCTCCATTTTCTCAACACCTATTCTCTCCTAGACCCTCTACAATCTGGCTTCCGCACTGCTCACTCCACGGAAACAACCCTCACTAAAATAACTGACGACCTCCATGCTGCCAAAGACAGAGGTCATTACACTTTGCTCATATTACTCGACCTTTCTGCAGCATTTGACACCGTGGACCACCCTCTCTCCTTCACATTCTCCATACTCTTGGTATTTGGAACAAAGCTCTATCCTGGATCTCATCCTACCTCTCCCATCGTACTTTCAGTGTCTCTTCTGCTAACACCTCCTCCTCCTCTATTGATCTCTCTGTGGGGGTACCCCAGGGCTCTGTCCTGGGACCTCTTCTCTTTTCTCTGTACACACTCTCTCTAGGTGACCTAATAACATCTTTTGGGTTTAAATATCACCTCTATGCTGACGACACACAAATATACTTTTCAACACCTGACCTTACACCTGCTATACAGACCAAAGTTTCTGAATGTCTCTCTGCTATATCATCCTGGATGGCCCTCCGTCGCCTTAAACTCAACATGGCTAAAACAGAGCTCCTCATACTACCTCCCAAACCTGGCCCTACTACCTCCTTCCACATTACTGTTGGAACTACGATCATCCACCCAGTAGCCCAAGCACGCTGCCTAGGGATCACACTCGACTCCTCTCTCACATTCGCCCCTCACATTCAAAACATTTCTAAAACTTGTCGCTTTTTCCTCCG
The DNA here is from genome assembly GCF_040206685.1 of Ascaphus truei. NCBI lineage: Eukaryota > Metazoa > Chordata > Amphibia > Anura > Ascaphidae > Ascaphus > Ascaphus truei. The sequence continues at coordinate 40,994,915 of NC_134485.1, read as the reverse complement.
CAATATAACAAAGATACGCCCTTTCCTCTGTTGCTCGACTGCTAAAATTCTGACTCATTCTCTCCCGTCTTTATTACTGTAACCTCCTGCTGTCCGGCCTTCCTGCCTCTCACCTGTCTCCCCTACAATCTATCCTAAATGCTGCTGCTAGAATCACTCTACTCTTTCCTAGATCTGTCTCAGCATCTCCCCTCCTGAAATCCCTCTCCTGGCTTCCAATCAAATCCCGCATCTCACACTCCATTCTTCTCCTCACTTTTAAAGCTTTACACTCTTCTGCTCCTCCTTACATCTCAGCCCTAATTTCTCGCTATGCACCACCCCGACTCTTGCGTTCTGCTCAAGGATGTCTTCTTTCTACCCCCTTTTTATATAAAGCCCTCTCCCGCCTTAAACCTTTTTCACTGACTGCCCCACACCTCTGGAATGCCCTTCCCCTCAGTACCCGACTAGCACCCTCTCTATCCACCTTTAAGACCCACCTTAAGACACACTTGCTTAAAGAAGCATACGAATAGCACTGTGAACATGCTGAACACATGATACATAAAGCTTGGCCCCCCTGCAGATGCACTTACCAGAACTCCCTCCTCCTGTCTCTGTACGTTCTCCCTACCTACCAATTAGATTGTAAGCTCCTCGGGGCAGGGACTCCTCTTCCTTAATGTTATGTTTGTCTAAAGCACTTATTCCCATGATCTGTTATTTATATTATCTGTTATTTATTCGATTACCACATGTATTACTAGTGTGAAGCGCTATGTACATTAATGGCGCTATATAAATAAAGACATACAATACAATCTTGAAAGGGGAAGGGTTTGAAGACGTTTTATGCCATATCTTTAGTAATGGAGTTAATCTCTTGTTCACATCTAAACATGATCATGTATCTATTGAATTTCTAGACTTACTGTTTGAAGTTGAAGATAATGAAATAATTTCTAAAACCTTTTATAAGCCAACAGATGCTAATAATTATATTCTCTCCAATAGCAATCACCACAAGAAGTGGATTAATAATATCCACAATATATATAACAATTTTAACGAACTAGGAGGAACTATAAGAAAGAAACTGATTTTGTAATACAAGACAAAGACCTGAAAAATACATTTCTCCAAAGGAACTATGAGGAGAAATTATTGGATCTGGCATTTGAGAACGTTAAAAAAATTAAATAGAGAAAATCTGATCAAGGTTAAAGATAGAAATGTATGCAAAACTATCACAGAGAAAAGATCTAATGGTTTATTTCATTGTTAATTTGAATAATTATCATATCAAGTTAAACAAAATATTTTAAAAAACTGGCATTTACCGAAATGCAATTCAATTTTGGGTATGAACCTTTCCCCAGTTGCAAAAATAGTCTTTCATAGAGCTAAGAATATTAAAATCTTTGTTTCACTAGTGAACTTAAACCAGATATTACTGTTAATAGTTTTTTGGGTCTATCTAAACCTGTAGGCAACTTGCCAAGCAATAAATGTTGCATTTGTAACTGCAAATATTCCAGTCATAAGACCTTTAGATCTAACGTTCTCAATGTTGAATATCCAATCAGACATTAATTGCAACACCATAAATGTTGTGTATCTTCTTGAATGTTCTTGTAAACTGCAGTATGCGGGGCGTACTAAGAGACGATTAAAGCAAAGGATCCAAGAGCATGTTCGTAATATTAGAAATGAATTAATGCTACATAGTGTATCTCGACACTATAAAGAATTTCAAGGTAGCAATCCTAATTGTTTGAAATTAAAGGAATTGAACATGTAGACAGGAGAGGAGGCAACATCTTGAATTTATTGACAAAACAAGAAACATATTGAATCATACAATTATACAGTCTTATACCTAGGGGATTAAATGAAGGCATAGATTTGATTCCATATACATGGCCCCCGCATACCTCCCAATGCCCCCGCTTACCCCCGCAGGCCCCCACATACCCCCAATGGTCGCCGCATACCCCCAATTGCTGCCGCAGACCCCTGCATAACCCCATTGGCCGCCGTATGCCCCTGCTGGCCCCCTCAAACCTCTGATGTCTGATGTCATATCCCCAATGGCCCCCTCTTACCTCCAATGGCCCCCGCATACCTCCCAATGCCCCCCACTTACCCCCAATGGCCCCCGCATACCTCCCAATGCCCCTCGCTTACCCTCGTAGGCCCCCACATACCCCCAATGGTCACCCCATACCTCCAATTACTGCCGCAGGCCCCTGCATAACCCCATTGGCCGCCGTATGCCCCCGCTGGCCCCCTCAAACCTCTGATGTCTCCCCAAGCCGCCACAAACCCCCGCTAGCCCCCTCAAACCTCCAATGTCTCCCGCAGGCTCCCTATGTCGCCCGCAGCCCCTGATGACTCCAACATACCTCCGATGGTGAGCGGGACTCCCGGCGCCGTTTCTGGTAGTGTGTGTGTCTGTCAGAGTGTGTGTGTGTCTGTCAGAGTGTGTGTGTGTCTGTCAGAGTGTGTGTGTGTGTGTGTCTGTCAGAGTGTGTGTGTGTGTGTGTCTGTGTGTCTGTCAGAGAGTGTGTGTGTGTGTCTGTCAGAGAGTGTGTGTGTGTGTGTGTGTGTCTGTCAGAGTGTGTGGGTGTGTGGGTCTGTCTGTGTGTGTGTCTGTCAGAGTGTGTGTGTGTCTGTCAGAGTGAGTGTGTGTGTGTGTGTGTGTGTCTGTCAGTGTGTATGTGTCTGTCAGTGTGTCTGTCAGTGTGTGCCAGTGTGTGTGAGTGTGAGAGTGAGTGTGTGTGAGTAGGATGACTGACTTGGTCTCCCTATCTCTCTCTCACCCTCTCTGTGTGTGTGTCGCTCTCTCTCTGTGTGTGTGTCGCTCTCTCTCTGTGTGTGTGTCGCTCTCTCTCTGTGTGTGTCACTCTCTCTCTGTGTGTGTCGCTCTCTCTCACTGTGTGTGTGTGTCGTTCTCTCTCTCTGTGTGTCGCGCTCTCTCTCTGTGTGTCGCTCTCTCTCTCTCTCTGTCGCTCTCTCTCTGTGTCTCTCTCTCACTCTGTGTCACTCTCTCTCTCTCACCCACTCTCTGTCTCTCTCTCACATTGTCTCACACTCTGGACCTGGATATCTTACTTACCCTATATATCTTAACTGCCCTATACCTACACTGAAATAACCTATACTGCTTACTTCCAGATCTGACTCAAGCTTCACACAGGAGACATCAGAATCCCCCCTAACCCAGAAGACAGGTAAGAACCACCTCACCTCCAACATATAACATTGCGGGAATGACTGGGAATGACCTGGACTGCGGATCAGGTAAGATCACACATACACATACATACACACACACACACACACACACATGTAACAAGGACTAATTGTAGTATAATGTAATACAATAAATAAACTTATGTCAAAAACTAATGTTGTTCTTACTAGGAATTTATTCAATTTATTTTATTTGATTTTTTTAAAGCGGGGCAGGACTAGGGCAGGGTTGGGGGCGGGACTAGGGCAGGGTTGAGGGCGGGACTGGGTGGCGAGTAGATTTTTTGTTCGGCGAGTAGATTTTTGGGTGATTTGTCGACCACTGTATATATATATATATATATATATATATATATATATCTATATATATATATATATATATATATATATATATAGGGAACCATGTTAAAATGGTTATTGAGGCAAAAAGTGACACTGTGTGCTCATTTGCATGTCATTTCCCATAATCCCTTGCTGCAGTGGAAGTGCTGTATGCTGGGTGATGGTGGGGAAAGGCGGGGTTGCAGACCGGCCTAAGACATGCAGATGAGCATACAGTTGTATTTGCATATATATATATATATAGTCATTGGTATAGTCGTTTGTTAGAAGGCAGATGCTTGTTCCATATGAAGCATATAGACAAGTGAACACAGGGCCGCCAACGTTTCGGTCCTGAGGAAGGTCCCAAATATATATACATATATATATATATATATATATATATTTATATAGTGACAAACGCCCCTCTTTTGTAGCGCTGACGTCTGTCTGGGTTCTTCCCGACACAGTCTTCTAGGGTTAATTATACAACAAACAGGAACATGCAAAGTATTACGTTGCTTAACTCAGGCTTCTGCCTGCTTTATTTTCATCCAAGTAAGGTACTGCAGCTTTAACATGTGTAGGCAGGAGGCACTCAGACATTTAACCTTCAGTGGTTTACTCATATCAGTGTTATAGCATTTCACACAGTGTCACTTTTCAGAACCAAACCAAATCAAATAAACCAAATCCTATCCCATTCAGGGATCTAACTACACATCAGAATCAGCCTCTAACTGCTGCTGGGCCAACTAACCTGGTTCCCCAGTTTAAAAGAATGCCCTCTCATTTAGGGTCACTAGATAAAGCATAGTCTTTTAGATACAGCAATAAAGATTTGTTTGTCTTATCTGTTTGTGGTGGGAACTCGGTCCCAAGTGTCCAGGCAAATCCTCTGGTACTGTGATACTTGAAGGGGCCGTCCACCCCGAACTGGATTCCGGGGAGCAGCGACACCCCCAGCCCCCAGGCTCTAAGGAGATAGACTGAAATGCAAAACCTCTCTGCTCTAAGTACCTGTGCATGTGATTAGAAGAGCAGGTGAGGGAGAACTAGACCCATTGTAATCTGTGGTCTGGATTTTCCATCCAGCAGCCTGAGTTAATGTGAAGCTGTGGAATGGATCATTTTTAACTATTCCTGCACTTTCTGACCTAAAACGGGTCAGAAAGCTGCCTAACATCTTTGGACTATGTCACAATATCTCGAATATAACTCTCGAAAGCTTGTCCTATGACATAAATTGTTAGTCCAATAAAAAAGGTATCACCTAATACTGAAGAACTCATATATATATAGTGCAGAATAAATGAGTTCTTCAGTATTAGGTGATACCTTTTTTATTGGACTAACAATTTATGTCATAGGACAAGCTTTCGAGAGTTATCCTCTCTCTCGAAAGCTTGTCCTATGACATAAATTGTTAGTCCAATAAAAAAGGTATCACCTAATACTGAAGAACTCATTTATTCTGCACTATCGCAACTGGAGTAACACGGCTATTTTCTGATATATATATATATATATATATATATATATATATATATATATATATATATATATATATATATATATATATAAAATCGGCATTATTTTGTCAATTGTATCTTTGGTAGTATGCACTCTCTGTACACTTTTTGCCTTCTTTAGTATGTTGGTCTATAATTCCAAAGTATGTAACCTATGCATTTGTAAGTATATATATATACACATATACATTTCCTATATATATTTCTATAGTTAAATGATGTTCTTTCTCTCTGCAATACCTCAATACAATTGAGGTGACTCTAGATGTACTTACTATATGCCTCCATGATCAATTGTTCATTTCAATTCACGTGTGGACATTTTCGGGGTCATGCAGTAACGGGCAAAAAGGCACTCTCGGCAGGGGTTTAAATCACCATGTTTTTTGCGTGTTGCCCTCGCAGTATGCAGGAAGGACCGAATCCCTGTGAGAGCAACATTTCCAAACATGGCGAGTAGCCGGTCGCGATACGCTCTGCTTTTTCGAGAAGGGCTCCCCTGCCGAGATCTGTCTGCAGCAGAGAGAGATTCGCCTCTCTCTGCGCAAATGTCGGCAGAATTTTTTATTTTTTTAATAATATTTTTATTCATAATCTAGATGTGCAGGGTGTCTCCTGAGCTGAACTGCGATACAGACCCCGTTATGGGGTGCCGGTATCCCTCTGCATTTAAAGGTCCCGATCACATGACCGTTGTATGTAACGTAGCGGCTATCCGCTATGGTAATGAAGCAGCTTTAATGTATTTTTAATAATAGTGTGCGGGAGCAGGGGCTCTTCTGAGCTGAACCGCATTGATTTCAGCCTCAGGGACCCCTGCTTCCCGAGTTACAGGCCCCGGTATGGGGCATCAGGTGCTGGTATCTCATTGTTTACATGTCACACAACGTGGACGCAATAAAGATGGCGGCGACACTGGTTTCTGATGCCCCATACCGGGGCCTGTAACTCGGGAAGCAGGGGGTCCCTGAGACAGAAATCAATGCGGTTCAGCTCAGGAGACCCCCTGCTCCCGAACACTATTATTAAAAATACATTAAAGCAGCTTCATTACCTTAGCGGCTATTCCCTAAGGCAATGAAAGGGTTAAGGCACAATAGCATGTTTATTGGGGACAATTGCCCCCAATAAACATTGCAATAGACAACATACATACCCACTGTGCCCCCAACAACCGCTATACCCTCCTAACATACATAACCTAGCTTAAGTTTTGGGGATGCACAGGAATGATACTATAGGCCGGCGGTGGCTCTCGGGTGGTCACGCAGGTGTCCGGTGGTCCCCGCTTGCCTGCATTACCAATTCTGTGCCCCCCCCAAAATAATTTAAAAAAAATACATCAATACTTTTAATTATTAATTATATTGCCATGATAAAGGCCGTCCTCATCCTCATCATGTCTCACCGGGAGGTGACGTCATCATGCATTGGGGAGCGGACGTGACGACGGAAGCCCAACCAGTTGCGGATACTCACCAGTCCTGCACGGGGTGTGTTCCCTTCCATATGTAAGCAGTAATATCTTTTTACACCCTGAACTAATCCATCTCTAGTTCTGTGGGTTTGTGATTTTGGAATACTGCTTTTGTGCATAGACTGTGTGGGTCAAGTGATCTAATAGGATCTTTTTTATCATGTATCATATGTGATTTTTATATAATTTTGAGTCAATTTATAAAGTTTTTCAATTTTGACTGATGGTTTTTTCTTTTTTGCGCTTCCCTTTTGTGTATGTGTTCCGATTTGACCCCGCTGATCACGGGAGAGTGGGAGCAGCAGAGAGATACCATCGTTTTCTGCATACAGATGGATTTTTTGGGACGCGCATACTTTTCTTTCACAGGAATAATAATATAGGCCGGCTGTGGTTCTCGGGTGGTCCCCGCTTGCTTGCTTGCAGTACCAATTCTGTGCCCCCCAAAAAATTATTAAAAAATACATCAATACATTTAATTAAAAACAACCCCCCCCCCCCTGCCCCTTAACACATGCACTACAGTAATGCTCAAAATTATTATTATCCACAAATGGATAATAGTGCATTTGGCCATTTCAAATACATTAAGCAGAATAAATCAAATAAATACATCTTACACTCACCCTTGCCAGGCTGTCATGATGAAGGCTATCCTCATCCTCATCACCTTCTATGTCCCCCTCCGGTGCTGCAAAACATACACAAGAATAAAAAGAGCCAATATAATGTCCCTATACCTCTTGATCCCCTTAACGCTTATTAACCGCTAGAATAAATAAGGGGTTAACCCACCCTCCACCCACTACCCCCACTACCAATCCATGAGGCCTAGCCACCCTCACCCACTACCCACCCGGGAGGCCTACCCACCAACCCTTGGGGACAATACCCCCTTCACCCACCCCCACTACCCACAATAAAAACAATACAGAGAACAGCCCCACAATAAACATTACTATATTTAATAAACAATACATAAACCACCCAATTTTGAGATGCAATGTGCTGTTTTAATTTTGAGATGCAATGTGCTGTTTTAATTTTGACATTGAATGTGATTTGATATTGAGATGTGCTGTTTTTATTTGTGTATTTTTTGGTAAACCATTAATCACCGTCGTCAACAGGCCCCTAATTACAAGCCAGGGGACCGAGTTTGGCTTTCGTCCAAGAACATCAAGTTGAAGTCTCCGACCCGAAATTGGCACCCCGATTCTTAGGGCCTTTTCTGATCGAGGAACAAATCAATCCTGTGGCATTTCGTCTGCCTACTTCCGTCTTCCATGAGGATTCCAAACGTATTCCACGTTTCCTTGCTCAAGCCATTCGTCCTGAGCAAACGGTTCCCTGCTAAGACCTATAAACCCAAACCAGTCACGGTCCATGGACACCCTGAATTCGAAATCCAGACAATCATGGATTCTCATGTATCCAGAGGAAAGATACAATTCCTTTTTCACTGGAAGGGTTATGGCCCAGAGGAACGCTCTTGGGTACCAAAGGAGGACATCCATGCTCCAGTTCTCTTGGACCGCTTCCACAAGAAATTTCCGCAGAAGCCTTGGATGGATCGTCCTGAGGTCGATCCTGAAAGGGGGGGGGGGTAATGTAAGGAATCGGGGGCCACGTCCCTTGCGGCGTGACCCCTTCTTACCCACTACCAGTACTGCAGCGGCTGCTGCTGCCCCCTGTCGCTACCCATGCCGCCGCCCAGTGCATACCTTGAACTCTGCCGCCGCCATCTTGGATTCTGGCACTCGTGTTACAGACTCTCAGCTGTGCTCTGCTATTTCCTGGTCTCTCAGCCACTCACGAGCAGCTCCTCCACACGCATCCGCCATGCCCCTCGTCCGGATTGGTCACTGTCGCTTTAAATATCCTGCTTTGCCTTCACTTCCTTGCTCTGCATAGCTCCTTGCTTCCTGTGTAGCCTGGAAACTGTGTCGTGTTCCTGTTTGTCTTTACTCCTACAGATTTGAACCGGCTTGTCTGACTTACCTCTCTGGCTCCCGACTTTGGCTTACCCATCACGATTCTTACCTCTCAGACCCTTGGACACGGAAACGGATTTAACTACAGAACTCTCTATACCCCTGAACTCGGCAAGTACAATGACTATTCTGAATCTTAACCCAGGCCTGGCCATGCCACAACCACATCCCGAACCCGCTCTGTGACAGTTTCTCTTTAGCAGACAGTTTATATATAAGATAGCTACCCCTTTTCTATGCAGGGGACAGACAGTTCACAATTCAACTACTTTGCTACTCAGACCTTGTTTCAGTAATCTCTTTAGCAGCTTACTCCTCTCTCCTCAACAGCCAGCCTCCATGTGTCTACAGCCTGGGTTTTAACACACCTTAATTAGGCAGCTGGGATCCAACTAATTGTCCTAAGGTTCCCAGCTGAAGTTAACCTAGTCAGTGCTGCACTGCAGACTAGACATAGGTTTTCCAGGCATATAACTGGTGGCTTTTATTTACCCTGTTACATTCCTCCCCTGTTAGTGTGTGGCTGGGGCTACGCACGGCTGAAGCCCGACCATCCACCCCTTCTCTAGAAAAGAAGTCAGCATTTGCGTTCTCTTTTCCCGGCCTATGCTGAATCTCAAATGAGAAGGGTTGGATGGCCATATACCACCTAGTCAATCTAGCATTGGAATCCTTCATGCTATTTAACCACTTCAGTGGAGCATGATCCGTCACCAAAGTAAAATGGACTCCTGCCAGGTAATGCCTCAAAGCCTCGATTGCCCACTTTACTGCGAGGCACTCTTTCTCAATCACTGAGTAGTTTTTTTTCCTTGGGAACAATTTCCTACTCAGGAAAAGGATAGGATGTTCAACTCACTCAAACTGTTGTGACAACACTGCCCCTAGCCCTATCTCTGATGCATCTGTTTGCACTATAAAAGGGCTGTTGAAGTCTGGGCTTCTAAGGATGGGACCCTCTGATAGATACCTTTTTATGTCCTCAAAGGCTCTCTCACAATCCCTTGACCACACCACTTGTGTAGGGGCACACTTTTTTGTGAGGTCCGTTAAAGGGGCTGCCACTTCCGAATAGTTGGGGATGAACCGCTGGTAGTACCCTACTAAACCCAGCAGAGAGCGTACCTGCATTTTTGTTTGGGGGGTCGGAACTTCTTTCAGGGCAGCTACCTTGTCGGCTAGTGGCCTTACTTTTCCACCTCCCACTGCATAACCTAAGTATTTGGTTTCCGCTTTACCCAAGGCACATTTCTTAGGGTTGGCTGTGAGCCCTGCCTCTCTTAGAGATTTGAGGACCGCTTTCAGCCTATTTAGATGGGCCCGCCAGTGTTTACTATAAATGACAATGTCATCTAGGTAGGCTTCGGCATAAGTCCTATGGGGCCTCAGTACCTTATCCATGTCTCTGAAATGTGGCTGGGGCTCCATGGAGTCCAAATGGCATTGTCACAAACTGGTATAAACCTATGGGAGTGACAAAGGCTGTTTTGCATTTGGACTTTTCCTCCAAGGGTATTTGACAGTATCCTTTTGTCAAGTCCAACGTGGATATATATTCCGCATTACCAAGGGCGTCAATTAATTCGTCCACCCTTGGCATCGGATATGCGTCAAACTTGGATACCGCATTGACCTTTTGGAAGTCCACACAAAATCTTACCTTCCCATCGGGTTTAGGGACCATAATTAGTGGACTACACCACTCACTGCATGATTCCTCAATCACTCCTAAGTGTAACATTTCTTGTACCTCCTTCTCTACCAGAACCCTACGACTTTCAGGCAACCTATAAGGACGGGAACGTGCTTTTACCCCAGGTGCTGTCTCGATTGCATGGGAAATTAAGTTAGTTTGTCCTGGTAAGTCAGAAAAAACATCCTGGAATTGTGTAATTATTGCTAACAAGTCCCCTTTTTGTTCAGAGGACAACTGTTTACCCATTGGGATTTTATCGTCACTCACGATGTTCTCCTGTGGAGGCTGAGGACCCAAGTCCGTTTCCTCCTCCACCGGGTGGATGAATAGAAACCGCTGCATCTTCCAGGGTTTCAGCAAGTTCACATGGTAAATTTGTTTACCCTTCCTGGACCCTGTTGAGCGATCTTGTAATCCACATCACCCGTACAGCGGAGTACTTCGAATGGGCCCTGCCATTTAGCCAGGAGTTTACTCTCGCAACTGGGTAACAATAACATCACCTGGTCTCCTGGGTGAAACACTCTCATGCGAGCATACTGATTGTAATGTCTCTCCTGACTGTCCTGGGCTGATCTAAGATTCTCCCTGGCAAAATGGCCGACCACATCTAGGTGTTTCCTAAGGTCTAGTACATATTGCAGGGTATTCTTAGAAGGGGACTGCTGTTCCTCCCAGGACTCATTTAGGAGGTCTAGGATACCCCGGGGTTGGCGGCCATAGAGCAATTCAAATGGAGAGAATCCCGTTGAGTCCTGGGAAACTTCCCGCACTGCAAACAACAGAAAAGGGAGAAGTTCATCCCAGGCTCTCTTCTCTGAATCTACAAATTTCCTCAGCATCCCTTTTAGAGTTCGGTTAAATGTTTCCACCAATCCGTCAGTCTGTGGATGGTAGACCGATGTCCGAACAGACTTGACCTCTAGTAACTTTAAGACATCCTGCATCAGTTTAGCCATGAAATTTGTACCTTGGTCTGTCAACATAACCTGGGGAAGTCCAACCCATGAGAATAGTTCCAACAACTTGTTGGCTACTTGCTTCGCCGTTGCTGTTCTCAGGGGGAACGCCTCAGGATATCTTGTCGCATAATCAACTATTACAAGGATAAACCTGTGTCCTTTCGCAGAAGGTTCTAGAGGTCCTACCAAGTCTACCCCAATCCTCTCAAAGGGAACTGACACCAAGGGTAGAGGAACCAAAGGGGCTGTTTTTTTTCCTTTTGGACTAGTTAGGTTGCACTCCGTACATGCTGCACATAGCTTAGCAATATCATTATTCATCCCTATCCAATAGAATCGGGATGAAATACGGTCCAATGTTTTATCCCTGCCCAGGTGACCACCCCAAGGGACAGTATGGGCTAGAGTGAACACAGATTTAACAAACGCCTTGGGAACCAATATCTGTCTGGTGACCTCCCCTGTTTGTGTCTGCCTATTCACCCTATATAGGATATCCTTTGATAGCTCAAAATGGGGGAATACTATCACCCCCTGTGCATCTAAAATCTGTTCATCAATTTTTACCACCTTGTCATACTGTCTAGCAAGGACTGGGTCTTCCCTTTGCTTTTGGCGAAAGTCAGGGAGGTACAGGTCTGGTATATCTCCAGGGCCCATATCCCCCTCCCTTTGGCCATCCCCAGCCATCACTTGTGACCTTTGACTACTAGAATGGTCACCTTGAGACCCAGATTTCTGCAACCAGTCCTGTTTGTCCAAGCGTCTTTGCTTCCAAGTCTTTTGAACCCGGTGTCTACTGGGAAAAATGTCTGCCGAGAAGGGGAACAGTTTGCCAGGGTTCTCCTGAGCCCTAGAAGGAGGCTCCTCGTGAAAGACTGGGGCCATTAAGTCTGAAAAGAAAGGCCAGTCCCGACCGAGCACCACAACGGGGGCAGGGAACCAAGGAGTGACTCCTACTTCGAGGTAAGCCTCCTGACCTTTTACCTGTAGCCAGATTTTGGCCGTCGGATAGTGTTTTACATCGCCGTGTATACATTCTATGCTCCATGGGGAGTCAAAAGAACATACGTTGGGCGGAAACAGTTCCTGGAGGACCAGAGTTTTTCCAGAGCCCGAATCTACAAGGGCCTGGACGTTTTTTCCCCCAATCAGGGCTGGAAGTAGCCAGGGCTTGTAATTTTCCCCAGTAAAAGCTGAGGCGACGGTTCTGCTGAATGAACAATCCATCAGTGGACAGTCCACATACCGGTGGCCTTGTTCTCTGCAGGTGGAACATGGAGAGGGTTCCCTCGCAGGAGGGGGCTGTGGATAGCACTCCGCTGGACCGGTTACTGGAGACCAGGCATCTGGTGGATCCTGTGGGCGACGTCCTCGGAAGTTCCTCCAATTTTGCGATGAGCCGACATCCGGAAGGAGATGAGGGTCTCTGCGGGGACCAGCATTTGGACTCCGTCCTTGCTGGAACGACTGCTCCTTCTGTTGGACTTGGCGGTTCCGTGACGGGCCGTAGGTTCCCCATTGATCTGACCTCCCTCTTTGGGCGTCCGCAAGTGCCGGTGGAGTCGGGTCCAGGACACTCGCTTGCTGCTCAGCCCCAAGGAAGTTCTCCACGAGTCGGACCGCCAAAGCTAGGATTTCAGCAGCGTGGCATTTTACCCACGAGCATGCGGAAGGGGGTATTATTTGTAGAAATTGTTCCAAAACCACCTGCTCAAGAATTGCCTCCTTAGTGCACTCCTCGGGTTGTATCCAGTGCGTACACAAGTCCAATAATCGCTGAGCGAGTACCCGGGGTCTCATCTTAGCGGTGTACTTCATGTTCCGGAACTGCTGCCGGTAGGTCTCTGGGGTCAGACCTAAGCGATCCAGTATGGTGGCTTTTACTTGTCGGTAGTCCATTGCCTGATCTGTAGGGAGGCCCTGATATGAGGCCTGGGCTTCTCCTATGAGGAGCGGGGCCAAAGCAGTTGCCCAGAGATCTGCAGTCCAGCCCTGAGCTTCGGCGACTCTTTCAAATGTTAGTAAAAAAGCCTCTGGATCCTCGTTCGGAGCCATTTTCCTCAGGAGTATCGGGGTCTGCTTGCCAGTTCTGCACTGGCAAACCCTTGGAATTGGGTCAGCAGCTTGGCAATCCGCTCATCCTGTGCAACTTGTAGTCTTTCATCTCTCTCCGCTTGCAGCCGGGCCTGCTCCTGCATTAACTGTCCCTGCTGTCTGGTCTGCTCGCACAGAAAGTCTTTCAAAAATTCTTCCATTCTTGTGTGTGTGGCCCTTTAACTGCAGGAGCCTTTTGAAAAAAATCCATCCCACTTCTAACACCATATGTTGCAGGGTACATGCAACTACACATGTGGGTTTCTTGACAAGGCTTGTTTATTTAGCCTTTAAAGATATACAGCACACAAAACAAAAATAGCTTTTCATCAGCAACAAACAAAAATGGCTTTTTCTTCAGCAAACCAAATAAAACAGTTTCTCTTTAGCAGACAGTTTATATATAAGGTAGCTACCCTTTTTCAATGCAGGGGACAGACAGTTCACAATTTAACTACTTTGCTACTCAGACCTTGTTTCTGTAATCTCTTTAGCAGCTTACTCCTCTCTCCTCAACAGCCAGGCTCCATGTGTCTACAGCCTGGGTTTTAACACACCTTGATTAGGTAGCTGGGATCCAACTAATTGTCCTGAGGTTCCCAGCTGAAGTTAACCTAGTCAGTGCTGCACTGCAGACTAGACATGGGTTTTCCAGGCATATAACTGGTGGCTTTTATTTACCCTGTCACACGCTCCCTCTGCTGTCGGTGGGGATATTCAACATCCCTCCTCAGTACAGGGGACTGGCCTGGTCTGCGGGCTGCACAGCGTGACAGATCTACTGTGAGCCAGCAGGTATGCATCACCACACTCCATGTAGCAGCAATATCTCCCAGGGGGGGGGGGGGGATATATATTACATTGTTACATTGAATTCATGTAAATAACTACTTTATTACACTACAACGAAATCCAGGATCACTCCTAAGAACAAACTGATGCTACTAAATAAAAACTAGCCAGTCCCACATTAGAACCACAAGTCCATGAATCACAAAATAAATGTTCATAAGCCTCTCTTCCGTTCACTGAACCACATGTATTTTGTAGTATGATAATCACACCCCTTAGGAGTACATGGAGAATGACTAACACGGGTAGGGGCTAGTTGTGGTAGGGAGGAATGAATAGCAGTGATACCGCCGCGTCTCCTAAAAGAAAGCGCAGGCTAAGTACACTGCTACCCTCCGCCACTGCCCTCTTATCCCGGTGTCAACCACGGACTCAGAAATCCTCTCACGGAGGTAGGGGAAGGGAGATAACTCACAGTCTTGACTCGCCGGGCTCCGGTCTGCGATGACGTCACTTGGACTGTGAACTGGAAGAGGAAGTCAGCGTGCTCCAGCCAAAGGTAAGTAATACAAAAATAGAAAGTTGCGAGGCGGTTCACTGCTGCCGCCGGGGTATGAATGTAAACACGCAAGTTGTAATAATAAAAAAAGGTTTATTTGTGCATATTACACAGAGTGCGCTGCAGAGCCAACATAACATGAGGGGAGCGCAGTATATATGCATCATGGGGCGCAGTGCTGGGTACTCTTTGACAAAGTTCCTGCTAGGAACGAAACGCATCAGAGTTGGCTCTGCAGCGCACTCTGTGTAATATGCACAAATAAACCTTTTTTTATTATTACAACTTGCGTGTTTACATTCATACCCCGGCGGCAGCAGTGAACCGCCTCGCAACTTTCTATTTTTGTATTACTTTATTACACTAGATGGATTTTTTTATTATTGTAAGTAAGCATTAAAGCAGCGCCCATCGTTGCTCGTCAATTGTGTACAAGTAGAGAATTATGATAGAAAATAAAGCCTCAGTACAGCACTGGATATATTATCCCTGACTCGACTTGATAAAAATTGTTAGTTACAATTAAACTGTTCTAGAAGCTTAATCAATTAATTATTCTTGGGATTCTTTTACCAGTATTATAATACAATTACAATACTTATAATAACTGCTGCTATATATCAATATAATATACTGCAATCACAGAAATAAGGACAAGAGGACACTTAACTGAAAGTCCAGTCAATCACAGCAAATAAATGCAAAAACTATTAAGTAAATATTTTTTTTATTTTTTAAGAAAAAAGTGAAACAAATGCATTAGAAAAAGTAGGTCTTAGCAGTTACAGTAGGTCTTAGCGCTTTTTGTATGTATATTAGTTCGTTCTTGTCATTTTTATTGTTTATGCCATAATAGTACAGCAGCAACACAAATCCTAATCAACCCACAGCTAAACCGTGCAACAAATGGCTTCAGCTTGAGGCTGCACCGCGGATTACAGTTTTTGTTTCAAATTGTGAAGATTGCCAGTGGTAGAAAAAGGCGGATCGGCCTTTTTGAGACTGACCCACGGAAATCTGCGGACCAAAGGAACCAAGGCAGATCCAAATCCGCAAAAATATGTTTGCGCATCCCTAAACACAACATACTGTACATTTAATCTGGCCATGTTTACGAGATCTGAAAAAGTCATTTTAAATTGACGCCTCTCAGGTATTGAAAACTACCGGGATATTACAAATATGTATTTCTTCAGGATCAAGGAGGTAAAGTACAGCATAGTTAAAAAATAAATAGACCATGTTAGTGGTATTATTGATATTAAGTGCAACCAGGCAATCCTTAGGCCGTTATTTATAGTGGCAGCGCACACGCGATGGAGGGCATGACGTCACACGGGCTTGTCGTTCGTGCGAAACATGCACTGAGGCTGGTGACGATCAGGAGATGATGGGGAGGCATGGCAGATGCGTCACCAATCTGGTTCGCTCTCATTGGCTGAATCCCTCACGTGATACGGCCGGCATGTAATTTTTTTTTTCATTTGTACAGCTCAACACCGTTATAGCGCGATCCGTTACAACACAAATCCACTTATAACGCGATGTGAGCGTGACTCCCAATAATATGCAAGAGGTCTCCTACCATGCCGTTTTCTATCCTCTCCTGTTGACCAGGGCTTGTCATGTGTCAGGTGACAGGGAGCTGTGATGGTTCAGGGGATTCGTGCTTCCCAATGTGTCCCCGTCACCCCTGCTCCCTCTGCCTCTGACCTTCGTCCCTCGCCTCCTCATCCATCTGTCCCTTCTTCCTCCTGCACCCGTTCCTCTGCGGCGTGCCCGGATGCACGTCCAGCAGTCACGCGCGTTCCCCGCAAGGTGCGCACACATCTCCAAACACCCGATCCCCTCCGCGGCACTCACAGCCCGCGGCGTCTCTCTATTCCCCACCTGCCACATTACCTCCTTTGGCCGCTTCTCCTGCTCTCTCGCCTTCCTTGGCAAGCGCTCCCGTGGCGCAACGCTCCTCGTGCTCTCTGGCACACACGGTGCGCGCGTATCCAACCCTCACAGAGGGTGCGTGCACACGCTCCAGATATAGGCCTTCCCAGAGCTCTGGCTCCGCCTCCCATAGTGTACAAGCCATATCCCTGTGTGATTCACCTGTCTCCTCCCTTGCTCCTCCCGACCTATCCCTGCAACCTCTCACTCAACCCTCTGCTCCTCCTTCCTCTCCCATTGGTGCTCCCTCCTTTATAATCCCTGTCTGTCCTCTAGCTCATTGCTCTGCATAGCTTCTTGTGACCCCTGTGTGTGCATTCTCTATGCTTGGCTCTCCTGTCTCTTTTAGCGCTGGTTCCTGTCCCTGCTTACCTTTGGATCTCCCTGGCTTGAACTCTGCTTTGAATTGGATTACCCTGCTTTCTCCTGCCCTTGAACCCTGCATTCGAATACGACTACGCTGCCTTCTCCAATCCTTGAACACTGGCTTACGGACATCACCACGCTGCTCTCTATTACCCCTGAACTCTGGCACACGGACATTACTATCCAAACTCTGGCATCCTGGACGTTGCAAGTATATGTTAATGGAAACAAAAAGAAAACAGCGCACAACGCCAAATAGTGAAGTAAGTAATAGAATATATTACAATGTTAAAGGGGTAATAAATCTGCGTACATCAGATAGAAATAACATGTGCATTTAGTGCATAACACACTGGTTACCACTCTGTAGCTGTAAAACAGGACGGTCTGGCACTCAGCTTTCTCTGCAGGAGCCTCTATGATGGTTCTGGGGCATGGGATCCTTCATGCACTCCTCACACAGCAGGACGCTGCTCACAAGGGGATTCCTTTCAAGCAGCCTGGTAATACTGCAGATTCAGACACTTAGTGGGACCGCTCCTCAACCGGCGATATACTGCCTCCAGGGGAATTCCCCTACAGTCCCCCGTCTCTCCTGTGTAGATTTGCTGCTTTTCCCAGCTGCTATGACCTTAGGGCAGTCCAGAGCTGTTGGAATTGCTCTGCAAACACTTCCGCAGCTGCAGGGGCTTACACAGCGTGCCACGATGCCGCTCCGTCACGTGGTGTAGCGGAGTGACGTCACAGTTCTCGTGGCAATGGAGGAATCAATAGGGAGGAAGAAGGAGAGTCCCTTACAGTCTCTTACCGGCGCAGAAATCGCTCAGTTAGCACGGTGGCAGCCAATATAAGCTGATAGTGATACAAATCCAAAGGATGAATATAGGCAAAATTATGGCATTAATACATCCAACATGTTTCGTAGATCTAACTGAAGAAGTAGATACTCCAGTGTTACCGGAGGACAAGCTGACACCTCACTGTGGTCGATTCCAAGTGTCTGTATACGCCAACCATCTTGTGAGTAGGGTCCTGGTTTTAACCCACCGGACCAGCGGTCTCACAGTCATCCTTATATCAGCAATTTTATTGTTTTTTAATTTGTATTAAATTAGCTTTTTTTATATTTTCAGCCTTGCTATTATCTGTCATTATTTGTCTATGTTGTGTGTGTATTGTTTGTATTGTTAGTCAGTCGTACTGTGTCTCTTGCATGTAGTGTTAGTTATATATTTGTTTGCCAGCATTATTGCACTATGATCTCTCTCTGTGTTTGATTCACATATCACGGAATCCACGGCTGTATCATCATTCAATCACCTGGAAGCACAGGATTAGAAGAGTTCTGGACACTTCCTTCACTTTTTGGACTTCAAAGACTCATACTGTACATATGGACTTGTAAGGCGCCATTTTTTTTTAAATTATTTATACTGTTCTCTCTGATTTGTTTCAATCAGCTTTGTGCCAGGCAGCCTAGCCCACAATGGGGGTTAATTTTCCTAAATAAGTTACACCACGAATCACTTTAATATTAGCGCTTTTTTCACACCACCACCCTTTTCCATCTCTTATCCTTGGCAATATTTGCTATTGTGCTGGCCTTATTGCATTCCTTAAAACTATTAAATGAGGTTTAAAAAAAAATTACTTTATATATATTCATATATATGTATATTGTGACATAGGGCCTCATGCAGTAAGCGCCGATAAGGCTTTTATCTGCATTTTCCCGCCAAAATTGGATTTGAGATTCAGTAAGCGCCGATAAGTGCTCAAAATCTGCAGTTTCTCTTGGCGAAAAAAATTTATCGGCATGCGGCTGCCGATAACCCAGTTATCGGGACTTTTCGGAACTTTTTGAAATCGGTTGTATTCAAGTAGCCCCGATCAGCTTTTCGGTGCTGATCGGCACTCAGAAATGGAGATTTCATCGGCAATTGGTCCCGCCAACTAAAGTTGGCAAGTTGGAGGGGAGAACGATCGACAAGGTTGCCGGGACGGCACTTAGAAAAAAAACCTCATCTCTACATCAATGGAGTCAATGGAGCGGGGACTTATAACATTATAGTAGTGTTTACGTTCTATTGCTCATAATAAAAATGTGCTTGCCATTACAGTGTCGAAGTCATTAACTTCATCGTGTCACCTCTTACGTTTATTATTTGCATAACATTGTACTTTTATATGTTATGATGATTTGCGTGTCACATTACTCTTTATGTTATGATGTGTCAAGGGAAAATCCTATACTCAACTCTTAAAGGAGCTGCTAACATCTAATCCAACATGTAACTTAAGTGTGCTTCAATTTATTATATGATGTAACACATTTCACACATCATACACAACCAGTTTATAGTAATGTTGCTATACATTAGAGAATGCTTTGAATGTGTAACGCATGATCAAACGTAAATGTAGCTTTTTGTTTTCATGTTTACATGTACTTTGTGACCTCCCTCTTTTGATGACGCCCGCAATTGGACACTCAATCACATTGCATGTTTACATTGTACACGAAGCATTACAATCACATCAGGCTAACATATACACGCATGTAGAATAGTTACTCATTTTTACACAATTGAAACTGAATCAATAGCAACTATCCTGATGCCATTAAATGATGCATATGCACAGTAGAATTACTTCATGTGAACATGTGACAATAACATGCCAAATTAGACATGTTGCAACGAAGTTTTTCAAGGTCAATGTAATGGTTGTATACTAATTAGATGACTGAATGTTACGTTCAGAAGTGGTACATGCATTCCACATTCCACAAATACTTCCCAATAAATGCTTGTACAAAGCTTAACGTTATATCAATCTCAAATATCATGATTGCCTGGTGAACACACATAAATAATACTTGAAATTGCAAATGGATACACGTTGGGAGTGAACTACTTGGATATGTTAATGTAACACCTTGCACTTTAGCAAGTCACCTGACATCATCACATAGGTATTTAAAGGAGGACAATGACCTGCGCATTCACAGCTACAGACCTGAAAATGATGCGATTGTTTATGAGACTGAGGAACATTCTATTGCACGAGAGGCTTGCTGATGGAGAGGATGTCATAGGACAAGGAAGGGACAGGGACAGAGGCAGGGACAGAGGCAGGGACAGTGGCACGGACAGTGACAGGGACAGGCACGCGGACAGGAGAGGGAGAGGGAGAGAGAGAGGGCAAGGAGATGAGAGGAGAAGAGAGAGGAGAGAAGTTGTGCCTCGTGCTCATTTGTACAGGGAGAGAACCCTGTTAGATGGGATGAGTGAGGAAGAGATTGTAAGTCGCTATCGTTTGAGTTCAGCAGCAATCTTAGCTCTTTATGAAGAGATACGGGGAGATTTAGATTTTGTGACAGCCAGAGGTCGTGCAGTCCCTGGGCTTGTTAAAATGCTGTGCTCATTACATTATCTTGCTTCCGCGTCATTCCAGACAACTGTGGGCATAGTGGGCAGGGTCTCGCAATCTACATTCTCACGGGCCTTTACCCAGTTTCTATGTGCACTCAATAGACGTGCTAGGAATTATATTCATTTTCCTACAGAGCACACAGAGTGGCTGGAAGTCAGGAATGGCTTTTATACCATAGCCGGGATACCATGTGTGATAGGTGCAATCGATTGCACCCATGTTGCTTTGATCACGCCTAGTCAGAGTAAGCATGCTTACCGCAACCGTAAGCACTACCATTCCCTGAATGTACAGGTGGTATGCGATGCCACGATGAAGATTATGCATGTGGTAGCCAAATTCCCTGGTTCCAGTCACGATTCCTCTATCCTGAGAAACTTACCAGTCTTCCATGCTTTCGAAAAAGGCTATTTTGGACCTGGTTGTCTGGTGGGTGAGTACATATGATGATGTGTAAAAATGAACTATTGGTTTTCTAATAAATGTTGTATGTTATAATGTTAACACTAATTGTTTCATATGTGTGCACCATGGATTATAGGTGACTCAGGATACAGAATTAGGCCGTGGCTGTTGACCCCGGTGCCAAACCCTCAAAGTGAAGCAGAGGAGAGGTACAATGTTGCCCATATATCTACGCGATCCGTCATAGAGAGGACATTTGGGCTTCTCAAAACAAGATTTAGGTGTCTCGATAGAACTGGTGGGGCACTTCAATATAAGCCTGCTAAAGTGTCTGATATTATAATTGCATGTTGCATTTTGCACAATGTGGCACTCCGCCATAATGTACAAACAGACATACGTCAGGGTTTGGAGGAGCAGCAACCCGTCAATTAACCAGCTGACACTGACCAAACAGCCAGTGGTGTTGAGACACGTCTGAATGTCATAAACACATTTTTTTCATGTAAGCAAAAACATATATGTTCATAGTACTACATAGATGTATTCATTCTTTGTTATGATAAATAAATTTTGTCCAAATACCATACACTTAGGAAACAGATGAATATGGTTCGCACACCTTTCTCTTCTCTGCTGTGTGGACAAATGCATGTGGCACCGGTATGTCATTCATCCACAGGTTGTATTATAATTCTTATCAAAAACAGTTGTTGTGTGTACGTGAATAAAATTTGTGTACTAAAGTTATACTTTATGTACATGGTCTTTTTGGTTATGCAAACACAATAAAGCTACTATGTCCATAGTCATTAATTAGTGCAGTATGGTTACATACAATGTTATTTGGGCAGTGTAACATGTGAGTCACAATGATGTGTACACCAGTGTGTATTTCATATCATATTTAACGAATTCTACATGGTGTTTCATATGTAAAACACAATGGTACATTTTGTGTGTTGATTACCTTAATGAACATGTCATGACAATGATTTATATTCATTCATGTTTTTTTTTCAAGGTATATTACTTCAATGACTGCTCATGGTATGTATTTCAATTCACATCTGTCATAAGATGTGCCAACCTCGATACAGGTATAGTTACAGGATGTATAAACAGAACGTATTGAAAAATATGTGACTATTGAAACATGTCGTTTCTGTATAGTGTACGTGCGTTTACAAACACTTGGTGGTTAATGTGCAGTGTATGTTAAAATCATTAGGGGCATTACATAACATGTAATGTATCAAACGTTACAAATTTCATTCATTTAATATAGGGGTGGGGGGAGAAAAGGTGGTAAACCCTGCTCAACTATTGATTATGTGAGGACAACATCCACTGATGCTCATGATTGATCTTAACACTCAATGCTAGTTTGCCTGAAAACACACCAATGTTTTCTACGTCATTTACATTGCCATGTATGGGATTAGTTGTTGTATCACTGCATCTTCATGTTGATTACTACATTGTCACATGTGTATGTATAAGTCAAAGATGTGCGTTTATTTGACGTACATGTAACATGTGTCAAAATGTTAACACCATTCCAAATTATAGTTATTTGTATTCTCAACTTTTCCAAATTCATTCGACACAATGACAATGTTGTTAATATAATTTTAATTTCATTCACGTTAGTTATTCATAATGATCATGATCCTTTACAACTAATGTAAACATATGAACGTAAAAGACGTGGACATTTGCATACGCACACATTTCAGCAACAGTTTTTGTGTTTGTAGCAGTTTTTGTGTGATGCATGATTTTCTACGTCAAATAATATGAACAAACATACTAATGTTGATTGTATCATTGGACTCACTTCGCTATGTATGTGGTTAACGTTTACTCAAAACACTAATCTATAGTTAGTCGCGAGAATCAAATTTACACACAAATGTTAAACTTTTCATGATCTTTAACTAACATTCATTAGCTCATGCATGTTAGGTTAGCACTACAGCTTAGGTGAAAAATAAATTTTCACACCACTAAACACTTTCTATAACCTCCCAATTGTTATTATGTACGTTCAGATAGAATGTCTACGAGTTGTTATGTAGCATTTACATTCTTTGTCAAGTCACACGTCAGATTATACAATATAGTACAAAAATGTGTTTGCTGAGTGGGAATGTTGGTTGCATATATCACAGAGCAAGACATATAATGTTAGTAGAAAATAATGAAAAAAAAATTACATTTCTACATTCAGTGCTTAGCAACATCATTATGTTAATTAAGTGCATAGTAAATATTGGCATAACATGATAACATTATGTATTTATTGTTAATCTGCGCACCAAGCATTGAAAGCATTGTTACATATGTATTATAATAGTTGTTCGGTCGTCGTCACATTCATGTAATATATAATGATTGGCTCATCTGAAATCATACATTGTTCCCATGTATTCATCCGCGACATCTGTGAAATACAGCAAACACATGATGTTCAAAGATGGCACATTTATATATGTCTCAGCATGACAACGCGTAACACATCTCTATATGATTGTGGATATTCACGCATAAGTAACGTATATGTTGAAAGTGCAAGGTTAAAACCACATATACTGAACTGTCATTATTATAATTGCGTTGCTGGCATTACTACGGATTTGATTTTTCCGGTGCCTGTATTCATAATAATGTGCACACACAACGTGTGTTGCGCTCGCACTTCACGATTGTGTGGACTAAGTCTTAGCGCATGCGCTAAACGATGTGTACGCTGTGCGTTATATACATGTCCCTCCATGGTGCTGCTAGCAGTAAGCATATCATGGCTGGAAGTTATGATATGGAAGCGAAACTAATTCACTTTTACACACGTACATATCTAAACTTTGTAAACGGACGTGTGTCCACGGAAACAACGGACGATCAGCCAATGATCGAACAAAATACGTGTGATGTCATGTTAAGGCACCGTTAAATGCACGCAAACAATCCTCACACTGAATTAACATTGGCCTCCAGCGCTGTGCACGCACCGCCCCACCAACGCGCGCATGACACAGTGCACTGACCGTAACAATAAGCTACGGGCACAGCCAATACGGTTTAAGGTGTGCACGTCGGTTGGGGGCGGGGCTTGCATACGTAAACCTTTTTAAGGACGCCTTGGGACTTGACAACGGTCCCACATCATATGTGGGCGACACTTTGTTTTTCTATGTTGCATGCTAAACTATGCGTTGTGTGTGTGTGTTACAGTTAGTGTAACATGTTGAAATTATACTTTAAAAGTGATAATAATCTAGGTTTTGTGATTCCGTTAACAATGTGTAGTAATGCTTCGTCATGTAGTATATTGCTATAAGGAATAATGTTTTAGTGCACGCTACATGTAAGCCTGTCTGCAATGTTACGCTGTATCCACACATTTGGCTAACAAATGGTGTATATTAAAAATGTACACATATATAATGTGAGTAAAGGCATAACAAATTTTATATTTACCATTCTTGTAGAAGTCAAAACTGGTTTGGCTGCAAATGTTCGCTCCAGGAAGGCACAACAGTATCATCCATGGTTTAGGCAACCGTTGAATCCTGAATCACACACATCTCCATGAGGCGGTCATATGGATCTGCAGTGGCTTCTTCAAACAAGACGTCCGGAGGTACGTACAGTTCTTGGTTGTTGTCCCATCCAAATTGGTATTGGCCATATAAGTTTGGATACATCATAGTAGTTATGTGCATCTTGCATGTGGGCTTGATGAATGGAGGGTGCAGGTATAGCAGCAGACACGACAGTCGGTGCGTCTTCATTGTAACTGGTATTAGGCAAAAATATGCTATTTAACAGAAAATATGTTCCATGTTCCATGGTAATTTTAAATGATGGCGCAACATGCCAACATCCATATCGTTGATCTAGCCGATCATGGACATGCTCAAAACATTAATTTGCTGATAAAGTGAATCGTACAGAAGTTTTAAAATTAGATTGTCTGGCTGGTTCTTTGTAGTATGGATATTTCTTTAGGATCAAGTCATATATTTGGCCCACAGTTGCCCTCTTCTCATCTGTTGATTCGATTGCTTCTGAAATCATAAATATGTATGATTTACGTGGATGGCTGTGCAATGTGGAAGCTTCTGCCATTTCTTCTCTGTAGAACTGTACAGTGTCTAAGTAGAGCGCATACGGATGTCTGCTGAATGTGAGAATAGTTACATGTTATCTTCATGGTTTTTTTCAAGGTTACAATATAACCTCACTGTTATACGCCTATGTGTTCTCCCACTATAAATATGTTACAATTATTGCTAGAAATTCTTTTTCTAAGATACTCTTTTCACAGTAAACAAAACTTTTATTTCGCCTTAGTCAATCAACATGTGCAAATCAAGTTTAGGATTTTAATTACAATAACAATGTGTGTGAAATCTTCTGCAGTGGTAGAATGAACAGATTTCTGCTTACACTTGCCTATAATGACCCACACACACACACATCTGTTTGTCTGTTTTTCTCTCTCTCTGTTTCTCTATGTTTCTCTGTTTATCTATGTTTCCCTATCTGTTTGTCTCTCTCTTTCTCTCTCTGGTTGTCTCTCTCTCGTTGACTGTCTCTGTTAGTGTCTCTTGATAGATACATAGATATAAATATATATATATATATATATAATTATATAGATATATAATTAAATATATACTGTGTGTTTGTGTGTGTGTGTGTGTGTGTGTGTGTGTGTGTATGTGTATGTATATAATATATATATATATATATTTATATATCTATCTATATATATATATCTATATATATATATCTATATATATATAGATATATATATATCTATATATATATATATATATATATATATAATATATGTGTATGGGTATATGCATGTATATATGTATATATATATATATATATATATATATATATATATATGTATGGGTATATGCAACAAGGCTTGTTTGCATAGAAGGCCTTCAATGTACACACATTATATATATATATATATATATATATATATATATATATATATATATATATATATATATATATATATATATATATATACACACACATTGAAGGCCTTCTATGCAAACAGGCCTTGTTGTAATTATCTTCACATTTCATTACAGTTTTTAACATTACTAGGTGAGTATGTTTGAGGGCCTATTTGAGTCAGCTATGTATAAGTAGCAGTTAACAGCAAACAATGCCTCTTTTGAGCCATGAAGGCCTGTACTGTTAATTCTGATAATATAAATATTTTATAGAGTGGTAAACTTAAGCCATTGATGTGTGTAAGTAGGCCTTGTTGTAATCATAATCAAAGTTTAATACAGGTGAGTGAATTATGGGCTGAATCATACTGATCCCATAATTTAAACACTTGTCCTAACATGTATATCTCATTAAC
Source organism: Ascaphus truei (assembly GCF_040206685.1). Classification (NCBI taxonomy): domain Eukaryota; kingdom Metazoa; phylum Chordata; class Amphibia; order Anura; family Ascaphidae; genus Ascaphus; species Ascaphus truei. Next base: position 40,968,697 of record NC_134485.1, on the reverse strand, counting down.
ACAAGGCCTGTTTGCTGACAACATTGGCAGAGTCAAATATATATATATAATACATATACTCACACACTCACACACACTGTGTGTGTGTGTGTGTGTGTGTGTGTGTACATATATCCATACAGACTACAGATATATTAAAACACACTAAGAGATCTGTTATTCTAACCACAACTCATACATGATGACATGCCAACATTATGAAGTATGAAAGAAGATTAAGGTAAGTAATGTGTTATAGACTTAATACACCAGAAAACAAAAATTAAACATGTATGCTGTTATATAGATAGTTATTTAAAGTTGGATGTAAATAATATTACCATGCAATGACTATCTACATTACCAAACAAACCCACATACATAAAATGTTGAACTACAGCTAAGTGAATGTCAGCTTCTATAAACATGGCAACTGTGTAATGTTGTACCATTAATCAACTGATGATTAATACATAATCATATGTTATAAAAGATGCCTTAATTCAAACAGTGAACATGTATAAACCTTCATGTGTACAAGGACATACTAGAATGTTTTGAAGCATCTGTACATGATCATACATACAGTGTGCATGAAATATTATGCAGTGGCAACATCTGCTTCGATAAATAAATGAAGACATTATTAACAGGCATGGAACTTTATGTTGTTCTCACAGTGTAACACATAACATGTTTCCATAATTTTTATGTTGTGTCTAATTAAAATTTAGCTTGAAGTAACAATGATGTTTCGACTCAGTGTGAAAGAAGAATGAATGAAAGTTTGTTGTAACCTCACAACTCCTAGCTGATAGTTTACATCACACACAATACATGCTGTCATTACAAACAAAAATTTCTGTGACAATAATTGATGTGAAGTTAATTACATGTGAAAGGCATTTATTTAGCATGGCAAAATAACATCTAGAAATGTACACATTAGATGTCCTGCACCTCATACACTCTCCTTCCAGCCTTGATGATGAGCAGGTGATGAGACTTGTTCAGTGTGAGGTGACACATGAGCTTCAGGAGCAACTACATAGAAGAATAACATAAGAATGTTATTGACGTGTACATAATGAACATAAAGTTTGTGTAGTTGGAGTATTTGTGGCTAAATATCAGTATCACTTAATGAAATGACAAGATGTTTCTGGCAAGCTGTTCATCCATCTTAACATCAAGGTACATGTGAACCTAATTGGCACATTTATTGTAAAAACCATACACCATACAACATACAATGTTCATGCAGGAAAGCGTTGCTAAATTAAGTGTTCTGTTGTACATACACTGCATATGTTGTGTAGTAATCTAAAAATAATAATGTACATCAGTACCATGACAGCAAAGTTGACTGTGCTTAAAATTCAGTACCTAATAGTGGAAATGTGAATGAATGTTTTTAGTGATCGTTATGAACAATTAAGAGAAGCAGGTATAGCGCTCACTGTGCCTGACACTCATCAACACATGCAGTGTGTCGCTCACAGATGCTACTGGTGTGATAATGTGGCGTTTCTAAAAGCTTCAAAGAAGATATGAGTGAACGAATGACTAACGTACGTTTTCATATATAGTGGGCTGGTGGGTGACAATCTTCATAGAATTACCATTTCAAATGAATGTGATGAACTTCTGTTCACCTTGTCAGCTTCTAACAACTGTAGTCCCTCCCCAAGACGTGACAGCACCCTGACCTTTTATTTGTTTCTACCACATGGCGTCCCAAAAAACTTGACCGTAACATGACCCTGTGATGTGGCTCGGTGCCCAACCCCACCCCCTGTGTTCTCTATGCTGTGATTACATATTAATTGCAGCTGGTTTCACACACTGGTACATGAGCGAAATAAGAATCTGAAGTGAGCTACATATGAACACAATTAAATAACATATGCTACATGTTACTATTTATGCTCTCAGTATACTACATGAAGCAAAAAACGATCTTTAATTAAACATAACGACATGTGTTAGTGCAAATTATGTATGTTCGCCTTTGAATGCACTATCTTCCATGCAAGACTTTATGAGGCAGTAATGTCCTGTTTATAGGTGTAACATAGATTATCACTAAATTATGTATATATATAGCAACTGTAAATATTACTGTATGCTCATTTGCATGTGTTTGTCAGGTCTGCAACCATGTCTTTCCCCATCATTGGCCAGCATACAGCGCTTCCACTGCAGCAAAGTATTCTGGGAAATGACATGCAAATGAGCACTCAGTGCCACCTGTTGCCACCATATATATTAATTGTTACTTTTGTAGCACAACTAGATATAAATATATATAGATAGATAGATAGATAGATAGATAGATAGATAGATATATAGATCTATAGAGAGAGAGAGACATATATACAGATATATATGTAGGTATGCTTATATTGGTAAGAAAGTATAATAAGCAGTGGAAATATAGATAAGAACTGTAACCTACGACACGCCTAGTACAGTAACATTTGTCACCTGGTGGAAATGGAGCCGAATAAATTCCGATATCTCTGTCCCCGGCCAAACCCTCCACGACGACAGGAAGAAATTTTTCCCGCATCTGCTCCTCCAATGGTGTTAAGATTAGAGATTGTGCTGGTGGCCCACCTCCAGTGCCAGAAGCATGCATCCGTTGTGCTTGTATTATTTTCTTTAAGTTTGCCCTGATATCATCGAATCTCTTCCGACAATTCGTCCGGTCCATGACATGATTCCCACACGCAGACACAGCCAATGTTATTTGATTCCACATTTCTTTTTTTGATGCTGAACTTGTCCGCCCTTGAAATATATACAAAATATATGACGTAAATTATTATTATAAAAACGATCAGTTTCCTAAACTGCTAGCTGTTCCAAGAGATACCAAACATGCTGCTTTATGTGTAATATGTGTACCACATGAGCATTTACGTGTAAACATAGAAATGTAAGGAAGCTTGCATGAATATTGTATGAACTTTGGCAACATTTTGAGACCGATTGTTATGGTCGTTCTAAAGCATGAAGGAATATGTGTGTAACAATTAACTTTTATTGATAGATATTATTGAGTAATATTTTGATATTAATACATCTCACATGACGTAGGACAACATGTCTTTGAAGAATTAATTCAAAGATAGACTTACCTAGTAAATGGCCATACAGACAGTCATAGTGCTCAATAATCCCTGTGACAAGAACTACGAATACGTGCAGGCCCAGAGCTTGGCTGCTGCTGACTGGACTCTCCTTCTTCCAATGGAAGAGACTCCAAAAGCGGCCCAGCTGCAACCACCCAACCACCAGACACCCCAGCAGCACCAGCAACAGAGCCGCCAGCAGCACTCGCACTCACAGCAACAGCACTCGCACTCCCAGCAACACCTGTCACACTCACAGCAACACCACTCACACTCCCAGCAACACCATTCGCACTCGCAGCAACAGCACTCCCATGAATCCTATGATCACTCAGACGCGTACTCGCACGACTACCAGTACCACTCACACCAGCATCACTCTTCCCACGCCTTGCGGCCATACCTCTAGCACTCACAAAGAACAGAAAAGAAATTTAAAGCCAATCGCACTGAACACTTACAAATTGACAACAAGACAAAGATGTAAACAAAACAACACAGGACAAACCTCTCACAATACAGCACAACTGTCTCCGTCAATATGAAATATGCAAATCGGCCAGCTCTGTGTCTCTCTCTCTCTCTCTCTCTCTCTCTCACTCCCAACAACACAGAGAATGAATAAAAATACACGCTGCCTTTAAATGGGCCGCTCAATCAAAAACATGCTTGCTTCGCCAGATTCAGCAAGAAGTTTAATTGGGGAACCTAACACCACCCCGCCATGCACGCCGATACACCTGTGTGTGATCAGCAAATCATCGGCAGAGTGGGAGCAAATGTTTTCAGCTTGATTCGGAAGGGATTCGGCACTTATTGCATACGGAGAGGGAAAATCGGCAGAATCATGCCGATAAGGTACCCTTGGCGATTGCACTTTTTCGGCGCTTACTGCATAGAGCCCATAGTCCCAGGATAGTAGGCAGCTTTCTGCCCGATTTCATATCAAAGTGCAGACATAGTGTAAAACGATCCATTCCACAGCTTCATGTTTGCGGAGGCTGGTGGATAGAGAGTCCAGGCCAGAGTTTATGGTGGTTCTGGTTCCTCCTCACCTGCTCACCTAAATGCAGGAACAGATATTTATGGCAGAAAGGTTTGCTGTTTCAGTCTCTCACCTAGAGCCTGGAGGCTTGGGGCACGCTGCTCCCCTGTGTCCAGTTTGGGGAGGACACCCTCTTTATGTGTTGCAGTACCGGGAATGATTGCAGAGAATCTATTGGGACAATCTATTGGGACGCTGTCCCCATCTATCAGATAAGAACACTATGTATATTGCTGTGTCTAAAGACTGTGGATATTATTAAGTATATAGTAACCCTAAACAGGAGTGTGTTGTTTAAGCTGGGAACCAGGTTAGTTGGCCAGCGACAAGTAGAGAGGCTTATGCTGCTGTATAGTTAGTTTCCCTAAATGGGATAGGCTTTACTTTTATGATTTGTGTTTTCTTAAAGTGACAGACTGTATGAGCTATTGTGTCACTGATATAAGAACAAACTGCTGAAGGTCAATAGCTGAGTGCCTCTAACATATACCTTATAACCCTAAAGGACCGTGTCACATGCACATGCATGAAACACAAGTGCCCATCACACATGCATGAACAGCTAGAGCTCATCACACATGCGCACGAGCGGCTGGCAAGTTGCGGCCTTGCAGGCGCTATTGCTATTTGCCAGACGCATGAGCACATGCGTGGCTGGCATGCACCAAAAAAACGGACAGTTTAAAAAAAAGAAGTTGGGACCCGGAACAAACAGCAAAAAAAAAATGGGACTGTCCCGGCTTTATCGGAACATCTGGTCACCGTATTGAAATAGTATCTCTATGCTGATTTACTTTTCCACCCCTGACCTTACACCTGCTGTACTGAATGAATTCAGAGTGTCTCTGAATATATCTCCACTATATCATCTTGGATGGCCCTCCGCCGACTCAAATTTTACATGTAAAAAACAGAGCACCACCTACTTCCTCCCAAGCCTGTCCCCATCTACAGTACATTACTGTTGACAGCACTATTATTCACCCAGTATCACAAGGTGTCACATTTGGTTCCTCCCTCACATTCTCAATGTAGCTAAAACCTGTTGTTTTTTTCCTCTGTAATGTTCCAAACATACGCTCTTTCCTCTGTTGCTCTTTGGCTAAAACACTTAACGCAGGCCCTCATTCTGTCCCATTTCGACTATTGTAACCTTCTGCTGTACATCCTTCTTGCCTCTCACCTATCTCCCCTTCAATCTATCCTTATCATTACTGCTAGAATCACTTTGCTGTCTCCTAAATCTGTCTCTCCTGCTGAAATCCCTCTCCTGGATTCCTATCAAATCCCAGATTACACACAAAAGTCTCCTCCACACTTTTAAGGCACTCTTTTGCCCCTCGTTACATCTAAGCCTTATTTCTCGCTATGCGCCGTCCCGACTTTGGCATTCTGTTTAAGGATGTCTTCTCTCTACCCCTTTTGCATCTAAAGCCCTCTCAGGCCTAAAACTTCTCCCACTCACTGTCCAACACCTCTGGAATGCACTTCAACATATGTCAGGCACCCTCTCTATCTACCTTTAAGACCCATCTTCAAACACACCTCCTTAATGAAGCATTTGGGTAGCTCCGTGGCTGATGCTATACACCTCATACATCAACCTTTGCCCCTTGCAGTCACACTTACCAGAACACCTTTCTACTGTCTCTGTGCGTTCTTCCTACTTATCACTTCGATTGTAAGTTTTTCGAGGGAGAAACTCCTTTTCCTAATGTTACTTTTATGTCTGAAGCACTTAATTCTAATATGTGTTATAATATTATGTCATATGTGTTACTGCTGTGAAGCGCTATGTATATTGATAGCACTATATAAATTAAGATATATATACATATACTAGTGTTTTCTACTATGTACAGTCTGAATCTGTGGTAGACTCCGACAGTAAAATGTGATAATAGGAATGAAAAATAATCATTTTGTCTCATTTCTCTGAAGCAACCCTTTATTGAGTAGCACGACAAAATGCTGCAACATATGTGACAGATTTATTTGTTGCATCACAGTGGTACATGTTTTCCCATGAATTCAGAGCAGCTGTTGTCTGATAATTCTTAAAATATCTGTGTTCTCTATTCATGTGTTAATGTCCATGTCAGCATAACAATAAAATGTTGTCCAGTAAGAAGCGGAGAGGGAGTACTGTTTTTACACTTCTATCAGTGGGTGCATTTTTCAAAGAAGGTGTTAGAAGAACTATAGTGTGTAATTTATGCTTCACATTTGCTTTACAGAACAGCTGTAATTACTTCTGACAGCGAATACTGTTCTATATAGTTCTGAGGATAGCAGATTTAAAAAAAATAAAGTGTTATTAGAATAAATCATGTCATAAACTTTATGGATTCTTGTTTAAAAAACAAAACAAAATTGCGATACAGTATATGGACCAGGTAGGCATGAAAATGAAGGTGTACTTGCGTCTCAATATCTTGTCGTTGACTGAGCCACCTGTGATGAAGCAGGGATATCCTTAAAATCTGACCTGTTCGTGGCCCTAGTATACAATTAGTTTTAAGGAGCCGCTCATCCCAAGTGGCAGTGACTTTTTCAAATTTTGGTTTTAACCAAAAATCGCCCACTAATAAACAGTTTAAAATGATTATTTAAAGTTGTTACGAAAACATAGTGAGCTACGACTTGGGAGGGACTGGATTTCCTGCGGCATCTACCTACACATTGCCAACAGCGTTTTGGGTGCAAAATTGATATAGATGTTGTTGCCCCCAACATCTCGGGCCTCTATCAGGGATACATTTGCATGTAACATATTCTACAGTGCAACACATGACACACTTAGACAATCTGAGTACTACAGTATTTCTTCCACTAACATCTATTGTTAATGAAAGTACCACTAATATCTGAAGGTAATACTGGTCACTTTACCTGCAACATATACATACTACTAGCTCATTTTATCATAAACATCATCTGCTATACAGTTTACACATTATGAGCAATACTGGACTACTCTGCTGTAAATACTAAACATTTCTTTTACTTAGTACTGTACATACATAAATAATATCATGGGAGAAGGCGCGGCTCAGTGAGTAATGACACTGACTCTGGCACTGAGTTTGAAGCAGGGGAACCTTGTTCAAGGTGCTGGTGTCAGCTCCTTGTGACCTTGGGCAAGTCACTATCTACCTGTGTCTCAGGCATTCAAAAAACATAAATTGTAAGCTTCACGGGGCAGGGACTGTGTCTGCAAAAATGTCTCTGTAAAGCACTACGTAAAACTAGCAGCGCTATACAAGAACAAACAATTATTATTATATATATGATTAGGTATAATCTGAGGCCTTCAATTAGCACAGCCTTCCTAACTAGGAATATTGTAGCCATGCATTGTACAGTATAATACTTATACAGAGTAGTGCAAGAGTACTCTTTCTCTGTTATTATTGGCTTTACTCATCACCTAACAGAGTTACTATCTTTTATCTAACGGCCCCAAATTCTGGGGGGAAACCTTAACTTACTTTGAACAATAGTTAACATGTAATTGCATGAAATACATGGGAAGGAACATGCTTTATTCAATACTTTAATGCAGGAACTGGTATTAGTATAGTGGAAACATACATACACATCTTACCTAGCGTAATACTAGAATACACTATCTATAATTTCTGACACTGCTGTCTATCACTCCTTATTGTGGCTATTTACCTCTGGAAAAGTCTAACTTATTCTGTGTCAATATTTAACAAGGTCACAGTACTTTTCAAAACAGCCACAACTCGTGCGGAACCGTAACTTAGAAAATAAATACTCTGCATACAAGTGCACGAAATATATGAATACAATGCATATTCTTTTTTCAATATAACAGTGGTGTGGCTTATGGATTCATTACCACAATTTTAACACTCGATAGTCTCAATATGCTGGGCGCACGACATCACGACTCTCAGTCTTTGTCCCACATGTAACTATCATTTAGCTGGTTTCTCAAAGCTTCTATTTCATCAAGCCAGGTTACTCACTGCACATACTTCACTTAGTCAGGATATTCATGGCACATACTTCACTTAGCCGGGTTATTCAGGGCACATATTTCACTTAGCCGGGTTATTCAGGGCACATATTTCACTTAGCCGGGTTGCTCACAGCTCACGCACCCAGGCGATTTGCACTTGTAATTTTCTGCACTTCAGCTCTTTCTTGCTGGACTCTATGTAGTTTAATCTCCTATAAGTGTACACAACACTAATTTTGAAGCGAGTGCCATATTGTTCAAAACAGTTAATCAAACATGTGGCCGTTGCTCGCCGCCATTTTGAATTCCACATCTATGTCGCAGCTACATACATTCCTTGGCAAGGGCGACATTTTGTTTAGGCTGGAAAAATCGGATAGCTACCCACAGATGGCCTCCATCTTAACTGCAACTCTCACCACTTGAAATTCATGCAGTCTTAGCTTAGGAAGGGTATAGGCGTCGGTCCTTCCCCTAACGAATCCATAGATGCGATATATTCATTTAATTTTCTTCAGACTATTGCTGGAGAGTCTGAGGGGGCGTGGCTACTCTTTCGTGCCACTCTGCAACTGGTTCTGCACTTAGCTGCATTTCAGTTATTGGGAAAATTTGCATTTTAGGATTTTAATAATAATTAATAATAATAATTGTTTGTTCTTGTATAGCGCTGCTAGTTTTACATAGCGCTTCACAGAAACATTTTGCAGACACATTCCCTGCCCTATATAGCTTAGAATATATAGACACAGGGAGATAAAGTGAATTGCCAAAGGTCACAAAGAGCCGACACCGGGAGTTGAACAAGGCTCACCCTGCTTCCACTACCAGAGTCAATGTTTTTACTCACTGAGCCGCTAAACACTCAATTCCAGCAAGTTCTAAAACCAGAACCCACCACATCATATATATATTTGGGTCAAAAGGAGTGCTGCTGAGCGTGGTCAAAGGTATACAACAAAAGACAAAGTTATCCAATATGACAAAATACATAGTTAAATACTTCAATGTTAGTATTCTCATGAATAAGGGTAATTTAGTTAAACCCTTTGGTCAAAACCTTATAAGCCTGCAGCCACTTCACGGCATGACAAATATGCAGATCCTAACTACCTGCGAAAACGAGAATTTTCACCGGTAGTGTTAGGACCTACATACTGGCCATGCTGTGAAGTGGCTGCAGGCTTATTAGGCTTGGTCCCTGGTTGCCGTGGCTGTGCGCACAATGGCATGCGTGCCACACAAGGTACAGCCCTCAATGGGGCAGGCCCCAGTTTGTGCATGGGCACACAAGGCGCGATGCGTGACCGCCTTTGCCAGAAGACATGATTTTTGTCCTTTGGCGCGGTGGCCGAGCATTGGCCACGTCACGGCGCTCGTTCAGCCAATCAGGGTGAACCAGCCACATGACGTCATGGCCGTGTCCCACCACGCCCCCATTGTGATCTCCTGCTCTTCACCTTAGGCCACAGGCCGCGGCTCACACTGGTGCACGCACCGCCAGGCGCTCCGACACTCGCGTGCACGCAGTGACTGGGGCTGTAACCTAACGCTTTGGCCATAGGGTTTAACTAAATGACCCTTACTCATGAGAATACTAACATTGAATTATTTAACTATGTATTTTGTCACATTACATGTAGCATTGGGTATCTTTGCATTGTATGATTTTACAGGGTTACTTGGTATACATATCAGCTCACAGTCTCTAATGCCAATACCGTTTCTACGGCAGGAACACAAATTTCATCAGTATTTACAAAAGCCATTTTCTTCGCTCAAAGTTCCAAAATGAATGATTAAAAAAAATTCAAGACACTCTTATTTTCCTACCCAGCTCCACGTTGGGCGGCATTTGTTACCCTCCCTACTTGGCTCTAAGGGAGTTTATATAGATTTATGTGTTTTTGGCTGCTCAGGGTGCATTAGCTTTGTCAGGGATGTTGATCCATGCCAGCTTGGTATACTTTGCAGATGGTAAAGATGGGCTCCAGGAACGTTGTTGTTTTGAAACAGGACAGGCTTTTTTAAATTATGTACAATTTTATCTTCAGGTGCATTGATGCATCCCTGGAGAGGCACATTCATATAACTGATTACATTAAAAGTATATTCTAAAAATTACTTATTTCAAACCTCTTTTGCCAACTCCTATCAGGGTCTCCTCACTTGGCTGCACTGAGTATCCCTATCTGGGGACATCTATAACTATATATTAGACTTGATTCTTTTCTCTCTTCGCTGTTTCTTAATTGAGGAAACAGAGAGCATATTCAACTTGTACATGGCTTATCTTCTTCCCGTGGGGGTGCTCACCACAGGGATTACTTATTCTACTTCACTCCCCTGGGGATGCTCACTACACAGATCTTATACTTCTTTTTCCTTGGGACTGCTCACCACAGGGATATCCTGGCCCTTCTCATTTCTTTTGGATTGCTCAGCACAGGGATATCCTGGCCCTTCTCATTCCTTTTGGACTGCTCACCAAAGGGATGTTCTTCCCCTTCTCATTCCCTAGGGACTGCTCACCACAGGGATGTTCTTGCCCTTCTCATTCCCTAGGGACTGCTCACCACAGGGATGTTCTTGCCCTTTTGATTCTCTAGGGACTGATCACCACAGGGATATCCTGGCCTTTCTCATTCCCTAGGGACTGCTCACCACAGGGATGTTCTTGCCCTTCTCATTCCCTAGGGACTGCTCACCACAGGGATGTTCTTGCCCTTCTGATTCTCTAGGGACTGATCACCACAGGGATATCCTGGCCCTTCTCATTCCCTTGGGACTGCTCACCATAGGGATGTCCTTGCCCTTCTGATTCTCTAGGGACTGATCACCACAGGGATATCCTGGTCCTTCTCATTCCCTTGGGACTGCTCACCATAGGGATGTCCTTGCCCTTCTCATTCCCTTAGGGGATGCTCACCTACAGGGAAAGGCCTTTAGGCTTACTGCCTGTTTCTTTGATAGTGGGGCCCCAGAGCTACAGATTGGGCAACTCTTAGGGGACACAGGTCTCCCTCTTCAGGGGAGCCTGTTACTTCTGTTTTGACTCGCTATAGGGAGCCCAACTTCAAGAGCACTTCCCTATCTATCAAAACAAAAAAAAGGGAGACTGGGAGGATGTCTGGGAATCGGCAGCTAAAACTTCAATTTGTACGACCACGAAAGAAAATATCTACAAAATCTTATTCCAATGGTACCTAACCCCGATTAGGCTGAGCCAGATATTCCCAGGCACACCAGATGTATGCTGGAGGGGGTGTGGTCTGAGAGGAGATATGGTACACATATGGTGGACCTGCCCAAAGATAAAAAAATTCTGGACGCTTATCCAAAATATGCTGCAGGAGTCCACGGAGCTGAGAATCCCTTTGGACCCTTTGATACATTTATTAAGTAAACCTATTGAGGAGGTTCCCTCGCCAGTGGGAACATTGATTAGATTCATACTTACAGCAGCACGCTGCTCAATAGTAGCTGCTTGGAAAAAATATAAATGTGCCCTGCAAGCAAACAATAAATAAAAGATTGAAAGAAGTAAAAATGATGGAACAATTGTCGGCCCAACTTAACCAAAAACTAGAGGAATTCCACAAAATTTGGGATCTATGGACCCCATCCTAACTTCAAATCACAAGGGGAAAAAAAATAAATAAATAAGGACTTGACAGACCTTCAGAGGGTTAGGAGATCAGAACCCTGGATCCTGTTCATGTGCGCCTCCATTCCCCCCTCCTCTTCTCCCTACCCATCCCCCTCCTCCCCACCCATCCCCCTCCTCCGTATTCACCCCCCTCCTCCCCATCCATCCCCCTCCTCCCCATCCATCCCCCTCCTCCCCTCCTCCCCCCCTCATCTATCCCTAATCTTAATCTATCCTATACTACAAAATTAGTATAATTTAAGAGATGGAAAATTTAAAGGTACAAATCTGAAGTCACCTTAATGCTACACACAACATATGAAGAGCCATACAGTTAATATAAAACAGTAGGCGATGTCAAGATAAACGTTCTTTATCCGGTTGTTTTATGTGACCAAGTACTTGTATGAATACCAATCCTTATGTTAAAGGATGACATGTATAATGTGAAGTTATGTATGTAAAACAATAAAAAAAAATTGAAACAAAAGGGGATACTACGCAAGACTACTTTATTTCATAACTATGTACTTGCATATTTACAAGTGAGACACCCTGCTCTGACTCTCCTCCTGGGATCTGAGGGTGGAGTCCTAATCCCCTCCTATTTATAACTACCAGTGACATGTAGGTATGTATTGAACACACACAAAAGAATACCGCAATCAGAACAACCGTTACTAATAAATGAAGTCTAAAACCAGAAACTATCCCTATAAATGATATCAGGGCTGGGTGTGCTAGGGGGCAGGATAAATATCAAAAACACAAAGAGACAAAGAAACCCCAAAGCAAGCACTCAAACATATCTTCTAAATAATACAACGAAAAATGTGATTTGAATAATCAACTAAAATAAATTTTAATGAAACATATCTAACAAAAAAGGAACAACTAAAATGACATACATGAAAACAGACATGGAAAGACCTCCTGAAACCAATGATGCAAATCAGGACGAACAAATGAAAAGACTGCAAGACACGAATAAGGAAAAAACAACGTAGGAATGAAAAACCTTAATACATAGAGTTACTCTGGGGACAAAGTTCCCAGAGAAATCTCCGACCGGCCGGTCATAAACAAACAGGTTAGTAATGCACCATTCTACGTATTCCTATATCAATAAGAATGCTACTGTATCTGACCCTAATGGAACATAAGTAGACAAGACTTGATAATGGTGAAAGCAGTATATGTTATAAAAATGTTACTGTCTGCATAGAGGGTATACACATGACAATGTCTGTATATAATAAACCCCAGTAATCTGTAGGTTGAAAATGTTCGACTACCAGAGGCAAAATACCATGGCTGAAAAATGCACTTAGCAACATGAGATAGTCCAGTGACTAATGTCACACACAGGCCATATTGGCAAGGCAAGAGTAGAGATATTTAGTCTATAGATTCTGCAAATGTCTCTAATAAAGACGAAGTTCCTTCTGAGGGTAGTTAGATAACTCCAGCATATGAAGCAGTCTTTTGACAATAAAATTCCATAATGTAGTAACTGGAGGCGAAACAGCATTATAATTCCTACAAGTGAAAGACACAGAATCCAGCACTCTCCTCAGAACACAAGCCATACAGGCCCCTGGCCTCCCCCATTATATAGGGGTTTCTGGAGCATTCAGCCATCTCTGATTCAATTAGCTCTGAATTACATGAACTGGAGGGAACTCCCAGAATCAGATGCTAGTGTAATTCCTGACTAGGACGACCTACAGAAGCCTGGATTTGATGCAGTTTTTGGTAACAGTTCCCTGTCACAAGTATGTTACCAGACCACAAACCGCAGGCATAGTAGTATAGTAGGTGCATAGCCTAAACTCTAGTGTACAGTACATGGCTTTTCAAATCTAACAGGTTTCTTTAAGGATTTTGACAAGTACAGGAGTCCAATTTCATATACAGCAGTACAACAAAATCTTGTTTGAAGCTTAGATTTCTCAAACACAAATGGGATGTTAAGTTGAACATGCTTAGAATGTGTTCAATAGTCAATGAGAAAGAACCCCTTTGGAGGAACAAATGATACATACTCTGTGACTTTGCACAATGACCTAATAGAATAGCATAATTGACTATGTTTTATTAGTATGCTGCTATTCTGATATATTTAAAATATTGTCCAATGATCATTTCCCATTCAAGAAAGGTCAGAATAAGCATTATCCAATCTGTTCTCTTTGGTATCCTTCAATACGATGCTAATGAAAACTACAAGGGCATTGCAGCATACTCAGTATGCTTGTTCAGTGGAACATTTGGAAATTGTACTGTGATTTTACTACCTACATTATTTTCCACTAAAATCTTTGAGGCTCTGCTAATGTGGATACATTTCCTATGCACACTATAGTCATGGGCACAGTTTGACCGAGTCAATCTGCCATGGAAATAATGGCCATTTACAGTTGCATTCCCAGTTTTAATTATTTTTTTTGTTTTCTTCTCATTACTAAAATTAATCATTAGTGATGTGAATCATTAATGGAAATAGCTTAGCCTCCCCCTTCTTAACCCCCTCCCCAAAAAATAAAGTAATTTAAAATGGATAGTAAGGTGTGGATGATCAGGGAAACAGTGTGCAAAAGATTCCATTTGTTTCCCTTATTACTTTGTAAGTAGTAATATATATTTTTTTTACAAATAGTCACTTTCTTAATTAAGAAACTCATACAGTTTTAGGCCTACAGTTACTAAAATGTGCTAACCCAATTGGAAGGGATTTAACATTTGCTAAGCGTTGGCACTATTTAGTGATTTGGGGCCTTAACACAAAATCTTTCACCTGCTACAAATACTGTACTCACCGTTCCAGTTTATTGTAGCACAAAATACCCAGAGACAAATCTATTTACATCTTGAAAATGACATTATCGATGGTCTCTTATTTAACAAACAAGAGACAGGGGGTGCCCAATGCTGCATCCAATTGACAAAACATATAAAGTAAAATACTTCAATAATAATAATTGGTTATTTAGTTAACCCTTTGGCCAAAGGCGTCATAAGCCTGCATACCAACGTCAAGGTATAACCAAAATAATGCAGGTCCTACACTACACTGTGAACCCTTCCTTTTACCTCTGTGAGAGGGGAAAAAACCATAATGGGTCTTGTTCCTGCAGCAAGTGAAATGACCTTCCAAGTTAAAAGGGTCAGAGTACTCGTACGCCGAGTCTACTGGGACGGTTTCAGAGTTTGCCTCCCAGTGGGCGTTAGGCGGGGTGCTTTGCTCGGTATCCACCAATCAGGGTTCTTCAGATTTAACCCTTCTGTTTTAAGTGCACTTCATCAGTGCACTTGTTGGGTTCATTTCATTTTTGTTTGACTGGTTTATCTTTGTTCTACTTGGTAACAAGTAGAATTGCTGTTCAACTGAATTGGCCGGCTTCGCCGGCCAATCAGTTTCAAACCAGATCAAAATAGATTCACTTGCTGCAGGAACAAGACCCATTATGGTTTTTTCCCCTCTCACAGAGGTAAAAGGAAGGGTTCTGCATAGGCCCTGTTTTCCTGTGTGAAGCTGTGCTGGAGCCTGCTTCTCTTCCACTCAGAGTTCCCAGGCAATTGCTGAAGAATCAGGTTGTATTCTTTCTTTTTTTTCTTTTATTCTTTATTTTTGGTATACTTTGGTGTGGATCTGTGGGGGAGTATACTGTGAGTATACAGTGGTTTTTGTAGAGGGTTTGGGTGGTTTTTTTTCAGGTTTAAAAACCGTTTTTGTTTTCACCCAGAGGCTGCTGTATTTCAACCCAGCAAAGCTGCAATTTGGCTGGCAGGAATTGCAGTCTCAACCCCTCTCCCCTCCCCCACCTCTGGTTGTTTTTTACTTCCAGTTTTCACTTTAATTTAAAGCCTGATTTCTTTCTTTTTCATTTGCAATTGAGAGCTCTGTGTCTTACTTTAAAACCTTCTTTTTTGTGTGTGGTTTCTTGTAAGAGAGAGAGAGTTAAATAATTAAGGGGAGAAGATTACAGCAGGTTTTAAAAGCTGTTTTCATTCCCTCCCTGTGCAGAGAGATAGTTAATTGGTTCTAAAAGAGACAGTTACCTCTCTGCATCTCTCTCCCTAAGCACTATTTCATCCCCTTACTTAGAGGCTTATTTCATCATGCCTGGGGGGAATAGGACTAGTGCAGCAACAGGGGCCACACCTGGACATCGGACTCCAAAAACTGGGGCCCCTAGGAGCAATAACCACAGCCCTAGGCCTGGTACTTCCAGTGCCCTGGCTACACCTCCCCCAGCTCCTGTTGTTAGTTTAACCCCTGCAGTCCCAGTTCCAATTTGGGCGCAGGTGGCAGCTGCAGGCGTTGACCCCAGTAATAACAATGCTGGGGCCACGCCCTGTCTGAGCAGGAAGCTTGGGGTGAGGTGCCCAATGTCACCTGGCCTTAGCATGGAGATTTATGTCAGGGCTGTGGCAGACGTTGTGGGTCCCTCTGCTGTGGTGGCTGCCAGCAAGATGTACGGGAAGGGCATTTTCTTTCTCCGTACGCTGGCTGCCACGCACACCCTGGTGCAGAAAGGCATCAGTGTAGGGGGGACCTACATCCCCGTAGAGCCCATGGAGGGGTTAGGCACTAGGATTATTCTCTCCAATGTGCCCCCCTTCATCCCAGATAGCCTCATGCGGCTGCACCTGCAAGTCCTGGGAGACATTAAGTCTCCCATAACAAAAATTCCGCTGGGCTGCAGGGATAGAGCGCTGAGGCACGTGCTCTCATTTAGGCGGCAGGTACAAGTGCTGCTGCCGGGGAGCACAGAATCTGTGGAGGGTTCTTTTAGGGTGCCCTACGAGGGCATAATGTACACAGTGTTCTATGGCACGGAGGGAATTAGATGTTATCTGTGCAAGGAGCTGGGGCACACTCGTAGGAGTTGCCCCAAAGGGAACAGAGGACCTATCCCAACTCCTACACCCACCCCTCCCTCTGCCAAGACACCCCGTACCACTGTGCCCACCACAGCGGGGCCATCAGGGGCCCAGGTCCCTCCTGGGACCACAAGAGATGTCGCTGTCCCATCTGGAACAGTGACTTCTGTACCTCTCCCTGGAGAGCGGAGAGAAGGAGAGGGGGTCGCCCTGGAGCGACCACCCTCTGTTATCACTGTCTCCCCCCAAGGGGAAATACCTTGTGCCACAGTGCCCACCGCGGCGGAGCCCTTGGGGGCCCAGCCCCCCCCTGGGACCACAGCAGATGTCGCTGCCCCATCTCGGGCGGTGACATCTGCACCTCTCCCCAAAGAACAGAGGGAGAAAGGAAAGCCCTTGAGGGCCCAGGCCCCCCCTGGGACCACAGAAGATGTCGCTGGCCCATCTCGGGCGGTGACATCTACACCTCTCCCCCAAGAAAAGAGAGAGAAAGGAAAGCCCTTGAGGGCCCAGGCCCCCCCTGGGACCACAGAAGATGTCACTGGCCCATCTCAAACAGTGACATCTGAACCTCTCCCCAAAGAACAGAGGGAGAAGGAAAAGACCTCAAGGGCCCAGGTCCCCCCTGGGATCACAGAAGATGTCACTGCCTCAACTCAAAAATTGACATCTGAACCTCTCCCCCCTACAAAGAGGGAGAAAGGAAAAGTCATCCCACAACAGTCACCCTCTGTTGTCGCTGTCCCCCCCCAAGAACACCTTACCCCCAATTTAAGCACCGTACAGAGTGTGGGGGAGCAGGAGGAAGCTCCTGTTATGGAGGTAGCGGCACTCTCTCCTGGGGAATCAATCCCCAGAAAGAGGAAATTTAAAACAAATAAGAGGGTGATTGAGGAGACAGAGGAGGGTGAACCGTATTACGTTTACTCTCTGAAATCTCTGAAGCGGAACGTAACATCAGTTCCGCAAAAGGTGGTCCTGTCCGGCCCACTGGTTACGATTAGCCAGTGTAAACCGGATCCTACACACGTACAGCCCCCCCCCCTCGAATTTCTGGAGGGAATACAACTGAAGGTACCCAGTGTCTCTGGGGTGGAAGGCCAAAATGCTCAGCAGCATGAGGCCTTGCCCATAGATATAGACGTTGGGGTGCCTCTCAACGCCCCTCCCGGTTGGAGAGCATCCCCAGGAGAATTGTGCTTCGGTGAATTTGCCTTGCCGAATGCACCTATCTTTGGAGCCAGCCAAGATCCCCCTCCGGTTGTACCGCCTTCGAGTGTCACACCTGAGGCGGAGTCAGGTTTTGCGTCACCAGAAGTAGGGGATGGGCTAGGGCTGACCCCCATGGTTGAGGATGGAGAGGGGGAGGCAGGTGTAGGTAGGGATGCTTTAGTGAGCACTTCGGATTTCAACTGGAGGCTATCTGACGTGAGCCCTCTTAGTGGGGAGTTTTGGTCTTTGTCAAAGATGACTGCCAGGCTAGACTCTCTCCTTGGGGTGCCTACAGAAGAGTGCCCTCCCGTGATTGAGGCGGATGCCCCTAACATTCCGTTTACTTACACGGCGATAGAGGAGACCAGGAGGGTAATGGGTACCTTTTTTGTTCAAAAGGTCACTCCAGAAACCGCTGCCTCTGCCATGCCGCCACCAGATACCCCTGAACTTCCTACCCCGGGGTTGGAAGTGGAGGTTTTAGTGGACCCCCTCGTGGAAACACCGAAGGGGGAACCCACTCTAGGACTGAGAGAGACCCCCGCAGGGGAGGGTGAGGGTCTTGAGCCTTTCAGTCAAGAGGAGCTTAGGGAGTTGGGGCTCAGTGAGGAGTCTTCTGGCACCGTGGAGTCGGTGGACTCTTTGACCCCTGTTATCCCTGCCAAGGAGCTAGATGCTTTCCTAGAGGATACCCTCTGCAAGCATAAAAACTTTAAGGTGAAGTTGGCCCTTGAGAAGTGGAAAGATGCCTCGGTCATTCTCCACTCTCTCGGAGTTTACATCAGGGCCAACCACAAGGCCAAAATCTCTGGGGCTATCCATATTCGGGTCCTGAAGTTTGAAAAAGTGATGCGAGACCACGTAAAGGCTTCTCAGGGTATAGTACCCTGAGCACCTGTGGGGAACCAAAAACTCCTGATTACCAATGGCGTTAAGCATCGGTACGCTAAATGTTAACGGCTGTAAGGATGGGTTTCGCAGGTTCCAGGTACTCTCCTTCTTGCAGAAGGGGAAGTATTCTGTGAGTTTCCTGCAGGAAACCCATACCACTCCAGAGGCTGAAGCCAGCTGGCATTTGGAGTGGCGAGGCAGTGTCTTCTTCAGCCATCTCACTTCAACATCTAGTGGGGTGGTGACCCTGTTCTCTGAGTCCTTTCAACCAGAGCTGCTGCTTGCCAAAGCTGTTGTTCCAGGTCGCCTGTTGCATATCAGGGTCCGACACGAGGACTACACGTTTAATTTCCTGAACGTGTATGCTCCTGCCACCGGACCCCTGAGAAGGCAGTTCTTCGTCAGAATGTCTGAATACCTGGAGACAGTCGACGCGGACGAATACGTGGTGCTCGGGGGTGATTTTAACTGTACCCTCGAGGCTCGGAAGGACCGGAATGGTCAGGAGCCACACCCGTGTTCTGCGTCGGCCTTGCGGGAGGTCATCACCCGCTACTCCTTGGTAGACGTCTTGCGAGAACAACATCCTGAGGCATCCACTGAGTTCACCTATGTTAGGGTGTTTAGGGGTGAACGGATGTCCTGGTCCCGGATCGACAGACTGTATATTTCCAGCCACAGCCTGTCGCGAGCCCAGTCCAGTGCCATTAGGCTGGCGTCTTTTTCGGACCAAAATTGTGCGTCCGTGACGCTGATGCTGCTACCTGCAGCACCTTCGGCCGCTTATTGGCATTTCAACAATTCGTTGTTGGAGGACAAGGGGTTTGCGACGTCGGTCAGAGACTTTTGGATGGCCTGGAGAGGTTGCAGGTCAGACTTTGCCACGTTAGAGCAGTGGTGGGACGTGGGCAAGGTTCATCTGCGCCTCGTATGTCAGGAGTACACCAGAGGTGCCAGCGGGCGGCGCGATGCTGAGATCGAGGCCCTCAGGGAGGAGGTGCTCGATCTCGAGAAGCGGCTGTCTGTGGCGGGAGACCAATACCTGCAGAGTATGTACATGGAGAGGAAGTGCGCTCTCCGGGAATTGGAAGATCGGAGAGCTCGGGGGGCGTATGTGCGATCCCGCATCAACTTCCTTCGAGAGATGGATCGCGGGTCGCGCCTCTTCTACACACTGGAGAAAAAGAGGGGAAACCGTAGACATATCACATGCCTGTTGGCAGAGGACGGTACCCCTCTGACTGACCCGGAGAGCATCCGGGACAGAACCCGGAGATTCTATGTAGATCTTTTCTCCACGGAGTCCATCCAGCCAGATAAATGCAGGGTCTTATGGGAGGGGCTTCCCACGGTCGGTGAGGATGGAAGGGAGCGGCTTGAGTTACCTTTGACTCTGGCCGAGCTCTCTGAAGCCCTCAGTCTCATGTCCCGCGGAAAAGCGCCGGGGCTGGACGGGCTGACTGTGGAGTTCTTCCGGTTTTTCTGGGAGATGCTGGGACCTGATTTCACCGAGGTCCTAGCC
Organism: Ascaphus truei; assembly: GCF_040206685.1. Classification (NCBI taxonomy): domain Eukaryota; kingdom Metazoa; phylum Chordata; class Amphibia; order Anura; family Ascaphidae; genus Ascaphus; species Ascaphus truei. The sequence goes on along the minus strand of NC_134485.1, from coordinate 40,948,384 downwards.
GAAGCCCTGGAGATCGGTGAGATGCCACTTTCGTGTCGGCGGGCAATACTGTCTTTGCTGCCGAAGAAGGGGGATCTCCGTCAGATCTCTAATTGGCGACCGGTCTCACTGCTCAGCACGGACTATAAGATCGTAGCCAAAGCGCTTTCGCTGAGGCTCAAGTCCGTACTGGCAGAGGTGATTCACCCTGACCAGTCCTATACTGTCCCGGGCCGGAGCATTCATGACAACATTTTTCTGGTCCGGGACCTGATGCATTACGCACAGAGGACTGGTCTATCACTCGCCTTCCTGTCCCTAGATCAGGAGAAGGCGTTTGACAGAGTGGATCACCGTTACCTTATGCAGACCCTGCGGGCGTTTGGCTTCGGCCCACAATTTGTGGGCTTTCTCCAGATGCTGTACGCTTCTGCAGAGTGTCTGGTGAAGATTAACTGGTCCCTGACGGCACCTTTTGTGTTTGGTCGGGGAGTGCGTCAAGGGTGCCCCCTGTCTGGGCAACTGTACGCGCTGGCCATTGAGCCCTTCCTCTGCCTACTGAGGAGGAGGCTTACCGGGCTGGTGCTGCGGGAGCCCGACATGCGGGTAGTCCTGTCGGCTTATGCCGATGATGTGCTCCTCGTGGCCCAGGACCTAGATGATCTAGAGCGGGCACAGGAGTGTCAAGAGGTCTACACCGCGGCCTCTTCTGCTCGGATCAACTGGTCCAAGTGCTCCGGCATCTTGGTGGGTCCCTTAAAGGTGGACTCTTTGCCCCCCACGTTTCGTAATATCTCGTGGGGGAGCGATACACTCAAGTATCTGGGAGTCTACCTGTCTGCTGCAGAGGACCCTGCCCCAGAAAACTTCAGTGATCTTGAAGAACGGGTCATTGCTCGTCTGGGGTCATGGGTGTATCTGTCGAGAATGCTTTCCCTTAGGGGAAGAACCCTGGTGATTAATCAGCTAGTGGCCAGTCAGCTTTGGCACCGGCTGATAGCCATGGGTCCGACCCCCGAATTTATCAACAAGATCCAGAGGAAGTTGATGGATTTTCTCTGGATGGGGAAGCATTGGGTCTCTGTGGGAGTTGCGTGTCTCCCTTTGGAGGAGGGTGGACAGGGAGTGGTGTGTGTCCGCTCCCAGTTACACACTTTCCGCCTCCAATACCTGCAGAGATACCTATTCGCAGATCCGTCTCCGCAGTGGTGCCAGCTGGCAACCTTTTTCTTTCGCCAGCTGCGCAATATGAGGTATGACCGGCAACTCTTTTTCATCAGGCCCGAGGGTTTAGGTAGAAACCTCTCGGAGCTGCCGGCATACTACCGGGACTTACTGAAGGCCTGGAAACTGGTCTCCGCAACCAGGAAGAAACAGGCGGTGGGGATTGATTTCCTCGCCGAGCCCCTGCTGTATAATCCGGCAGTGGGGGCTCGGATGTTGGATTCACCCTCTATTTGCCGCCGGCTAATCCTGGCGCAGGTGACCAGAGTCGGGGATCTCCTGGACTATGAGCGGCGGGATTGGGTAGGGGCAGAGGTGCTCGCGCCCCGTATGGATCTGCGTTCTGCCCGCATCCCTCGTCGTTTGATCCAGGAGATTAAAGATGCCATACACCCCGACTCCCGCACCTTCATTGAGGGAGTATTGCAGACCGGAAAGCCTTGTCATCCTATCAACTTCGGCTCTCCGAATCTTTGCATAGAACCAAGGTCACGGCAACCCCCTCGGGCTCTTCTCTCCCCCAACCTCAGCAAGTTGGGGGAAATGTCCCCGGCATGTTTCCGCGGCATGCCGAGGAAAGTCCTGTATTCTCTGGTGCTCCATATAGTGCATTACCTCGCCCTTGTCACCCGCCCAGACACCATCTGGAGGCGGGTATTCCCAGCGAACGAGGATGAGAGACCCCGGTGGAGGGAACTCTATTCATCTTTGGTTCCCCGTCCCGCCGGGGATTTGAGTTGGAGAGTCCTCCACGGAGCACTGAGCACAGGAGAGTATTTGGCACACTTCACGGACTCCCCCGCCACCTGTCCCTTCTGTGGCGAGCGGGAGTCCGTATATCACATTTATTCGAGTTGTGCCAGACTGCAACCCCTCTTTTCCTTCTTGAGGAGCTTGCTCCTGCTGTTCTGGTTGCACTTCTCACCTCATCTTTTTATTTTTGGGTGCCCAGTGTCCCGGGACAATAAGCCTAGGGATCTCCTGGTCAACCTGCTCCTGGCATTGGCTAAGGTAGCCATTTGTAAAACCAGGAAGCAGTGTTTGGAGGGGGGGGTCCCGACAAACATCGTGGTCATGTTCCGGGCGCTGGTGCACTCCCGTATTCGGGCAGAGTACTCGTACGCCGAGTCTACTGGGACGGTTTCAGAGTTTGCCTCCCAGTGGGCGTTAGGCGGGGTGCTTTGCTCGGTATCCACCAATCAGGGTTCTTCAGATTTAACCCTTCTGTTTTAAGTGCACTTCATCAGTGCACTTGTTGGGTTCATTTCATTTTTGTTTGACTGGTTTATCTTTGTTCTACTTGGTAACAAGTAGAATTGCTGTTCAACTGAATTGGCCGGCTTCGCCGGCCAATCAGTTTCAAACCAGATCAAAATAGATTCACTTGCTGCAGGAACAAGACCCATTATGGTTTTTTCCCCTCTCACAGAGGTAAAAGGAAGGGTTCTGCATAGGCCCTGTTTTCCTGTGTGAAGCTGTGCTGGAGCCTGCTTCTCTTCCACTCAGAGTTCCCAGGCAATTGCTGAAGAATCAGGTTGTATTCTTTCTTTTTTTTCTTTTATTCTTTATTTTTGGTATACTTTGGTGTGGATCTGTGGGGGAGTATACTGTGAGTATACAGTGGTTTTTGTAGAGGGTTTGGGTGGTTTTTTTTCAGGTTTAAAAACCGTTTTTGTTTTCACCCAGAGGCTGCTGTATTTCAACCCAGCAAAGCTGCAATTTGGCTGGCAGGAATTGCAGTCTCAACCCCTCTCCCCTCCCCCACCTCTGGTTGTTTTTTACTTCCAGTTTTCACTTTAATTTAAAGCCTGATTTCTTTCTTTTTCATTTGCAATTGAGAGCTCTGTGTCTTACTTTAAAACCTTCTTTTTTGTGTGTGGTTTCTTGTAAGAGAGAGAGAGTTAAATAATTAAGGGGAGAAGATTACAGCAGGTTTTAAAAGCTGTTTTCATTCCCTCCCTGTGCAGAGAGATAGTTAATTGGTTCTAAAAGAGACAGTTACCTCTCTGCATCTCTCTCCCTAAGCACTATTTCATCCCCTTACTTAGAGGCTTATTTCATCATGCCTGGGGGGAATAGGACTAGTGCAGCAACAGGGGCCACACCTGGACATCGGACTCCAAAAACTGGGGCCCCTAGGAGCAATAACCACAGCCCTAGGCCTGGTACTTCCAGTGCCCTGGCTACACCTCCCCCAGCTCCTGTTGTTAGTTTAACCCCTGCAGTCCCAGTTCCAATTTGGGCGCAGGTGGCAGCTGCAGGCGTTGACCCCAGTAATAACAATGCTGGGGCCACGCCCTGTCTGAGCAGGAAGCTTGGGGTGAGGTGCCCAATGTCACCTGGCCTTAGCATGGAGATTTATGTTAGGGCTGTGGCAGACGTTGTGGGTCCCTCTGCTGTGGTGGCGGCCAGCAAGATGTACGGGAGAGGCGTTTTCTTCCTCCGTACGCTGGCTGCCAAGCACACCCTGGTGCAGAAAGGCATCAGTGTAGGGGGAATCTACATCCCTATAGAACCCATGGAGGGGTTAGGCACTAGAATTATTCTCTCCAATGTGCCCCCCTTCATCCCAGATAGTCTCATGCGGCTGCACCTGCAAGTCCTGGGAGACATTAAGTCTCCCATAACAAAAATTCCGCTGGGCTGCAGGGATAGAGCGCTGAGGCACGTGCTCTCATTTAGGCGGCAGGTACAAGTGCTGCTGCCGGGGAGCACAGAATCTGTGGAGGGTTCTTTTAGGGTGCCCTACGAGGGCATAATGTACACAGTGTTCTATGGCACGGAGGGAATTAGATGTTATCTGTGCAAGGAGCTGGGGCACACTCGTAGGAGTTGCCCCAAAGGGAACAGAGGACCTATCCCAACTCCTACACCCACCCCTCCCTCTGCCAAGACACCCCGTACCACTGTGCCCACCACAGCGGGGCCATCAGGGGCCCAGGTCCCTCCTGGGACCACAAGAGATGTCGCTGTCCCATCTGGAACAGTGACTTCTGCACCTCTCCCTGGAGAGCGGAGAGAAGGAGAGGGGGTCGCCCTGGAGCGACCACCCTCTGTTATCACTGTCTCCCCCCAGGGGGAAATACCCTGTGCCGTTGCGCCCACCGCGGCGGAGCCCTTGGGGGCCCAGCCCCCCCCCTGGGACCACAGCAGATGTCGCTGCCCCATCTCGGGCGGTGACATCTGCACCTCTCCCCAAAGAACAGAGGGAGAAAGGAAAGCCCTTGAGGGCCCAGGCCCCCCCTGGGACCACAGAAGATGTCGCTGGCCCATCTCGGGCGGTGACATCTACACCTCTCCCCCAAGAAAAGAGAGAGAAAGGAAAGCCCTTGAGGGCCCAGGCCCCCCCTGGGACCACAGAAGATGTCACTGGCCCATCTCAAACAGTGACATCTGAACCTCTCCCCAAAGAACAGAGGGAGAAGGAAAAGACCTCAAGGGCCCAGGTCCCCCCTGGGATCACAGAAGATGTCACTGCCTCAACTCAAACAGTGACATCTGAACCTCTCCCCCCTACAAAGAGGGAGAAAGGAAAAGTCATCCCACAACAGTCACCCTCTGTTGTCGCTGTCCCCCCCCAAGAACACCTTACCCCCAATTTAAGCACCGTACAGAGTGTGGGGGAGCAGGAGGAAGCTCCTGTTATGGAGGTAGCGGCACTCTCTCCTGGGGAATCAATCCCCAGAAAGAGGAAATTTAAAACAAATAAGAGGGTGATTGAGGAGACAGAGGAGGGTGAACCGTATTACGTTTACTCTCTGAAATCTCTGAAGCGGAACGTAACATCAGTTCCGCAAAAGGTGGTCCTGTCCGGCCCACTGGTTACGATTAGCCAGTGTAAACCGGATCCTACACACGTACAGCCCCCCCCCCTCGAATTTCTGGAGGGAATACAACTGAAGGTACCCAGTGTCTCTGGGGTGGAAGGCCAAAATGCTCAGCAGCATGAGGCCTTGCCCATAGATATAGACGTTGGGGTGCCTCTCAACGCCCCTCCCGGTTGGAGAGCATCCCCAGGAGAATTGTGCTTCGGTGAATTTGCCTTGCCGAATGCACCTATCTTTGGAGCCAGCCAAGATCCCCCTCCGGTTGTACCGCCTTCGAGTGTCACACCTGAGGCGGAGTCAGGTTTTGCGTCACCAGAAGTAGGGGATGGGCTAGGGCTGACCCCCATGGTTGAGGATGGAGAGGGGGAGGCAGGTGTAGGTAGGGATGCTTTAGTGAGCACTTCGGATTTCAACTGGAGGCTATCTGACGTGAGCCCTCTTAGTGGGGAGTTTTGGTCTTTGTCAAAGATGACTGCCAGGCTAGACTCTCTCCTTGGGGTGCCTACAGAAGAGTGCCCTCCCGTGATTGAGGCGGATGCCCCTAACATTCCGTTTACTTACACGGCGATAGAGGAGACCAGGAGGGTAATGGGTACCTTTTTTGTTCAAAAGGTCACTCCAGAAACCGCTGCCTCTGCCATGCCGCCACCAGATACCCCTGAACTTCCTACCCCGGGGTTGGAAGTGGAGGTTTTAGTGGACCCCCTTGTGGAAACACCGAAGGGGGAACCCACTCTAGGACTGAGAGAGACCCCCGCAGGGGAGGGTGAGGGTCTTGAGCCTTTCAGTCAAGAGGAGCTTAGGGAGTTGGGGCTCAGTGAGGAGTCTTCTGGCACCGTGGAGTCGGTGGACTCTTTGACCCCTGTTATCCCTGCCAAGGAGCTAGATGCTTTCCTAGAGGATACCCTCTGCAAGCATAAAAACTTTAAGGTGAAGTTGGCCCTTGAGAAGTGGAAAGATGCCTCGGTCATTCTCCACTCTCTCGGAGTTTACATCAGGGCCAACCACAAGGCCAAAATCTCTGGGGCTATCCATATTCGGGTCCTGAAGTTTGAAAAAGTGATGCGAGACCACGTAAAGGCTTCTCAGGGTATAGTACCCTGAGCACCTGTGGGGAACCAAAAACTCCTGATTACCAATGGCGTTAAGCATCGGTACGCTAAATGTTAACGGCTGTAAGGATGGGTTTCGCAGGTTCCAGGTACTCTCCTTCTTGCAGAAGGGGAAGTATTCTGTGAGTTTCCTGCAGGAAACCCATACCACTCCAGAGGCTGAAGCCAGCTGGCATTTGGAGTGGCGAGGCAGTGTCTTCTTCAGCCATCTCACTTCAACATCTAGTGGGGTGGTGACCCTGTTCTCTGAGTCCTTTCAACCAGAGCTGCTGCTTGCCAAAGCTGTTGTTCCAGGTCGCCTGTTGCATATCAGGGTCCGACACGAGGACTACACGTTTAATTTCCTGAACGTGTATGCTCCTGCCACCGGACCCCTGAGAAGGCAGTTCTTCGTCAGAATGTCTGAATACCTGGAGACAGTCGACGCGGACGAATACGTGGTGCTCGGGGGTGATTTTAACTGTACCCTCGAGGCTCGGAAGGACCGGAATGGTCAGGAGCCACACCCGTGTTCTGCGTCGGCCTTGCGGGAGGTCATCACCCGCTACTCCTTGGTAGACGTCTGGCGAGAACAACATCCTGAGGCATCCACTGAGTTCACCTATGTTAGGGTGTTTAGGGGTGAACGGATGTCCTGGTCCCGGATCGACAGACTGTATATTTCCAGCCACAGCCTGTCGCGAGCCCAGTCCAGTGCCATTAGGCTGGCGCCTTTTTCGGACCACAATTGTGCGTCCGTGACGCTGATGCTGCTACCTGCAGCACCTTCGGCCGCTTATTGGCATTTCAACAATTCGTTGTTGGAGGACAAGGGGTTTGCGACGTCGGTCAGAGACTTTTGGATGGCCTGGAGAGGTTGCAGGTCAGACTTTGCCACGTTAGAGCAGTGGTGGGACGTGGGCAAGGTTCATCTGCGCCTCGTATGTCAGGAGTACACCAGAGGTGCCAGCGGGCGGCGCGATGCTGAGATCGAGGCCCTCAGGGAGGAGGTGCTCGATCTCGAGAAGCGGCTGTCTGTGGCGGGAGACCAATACCTGCAGAGTATGTACATGGAGAGGAAGTGCGCTCTCCGGGAATTGGAAGATCGGAGAGCTCGGGGGGCGTATGTGCGATCCCGCATCAACTTCCTTCGAGAGATGGATCGCGGGTCGCGCCTCTTCTACACACTGGAGAAAAAGAGGGGAAACCGTAGACATATCACATGCCTGTTGGCAGAGGACGGTACCCCTCTGACTGACCCGGAGAGCATCCGGGACAGAACCCGGAGATTCTATGTAGATCTTTTCTCCACGGAGTCCATCCAGCCAGATAAATGCAGGGTCTTATGGGAGGGGCTTCCCACGGTCGGTGAGGATGGAAGGGAGCGGCTTGAGTTACCTTTGACTCTGGCCGAGCTCTCTGAAGCCCTCAGTCTCATGTCCCGCGGAAAAGCACCGGGGCTAGACGGGCTGACTGTGGAGTTCTTCCGGTTTTTCTGGGAGATGCTGGGACCTGATTTCACCGAGGTCCTAGCCGAAGCCCTGGAGATCGGTGAGATGCCACTTTCGTGTCGGCGGGCAATACTGTCTTTGCTGCCGAAGAAGGGGGATCTCCGTCAGATCTCTAATTGGCGACCGGTCTCACTGCTCAGCACGGACTATAAGATCGTAGCCAAAGCGCTTTCGCTGAGGCTCAAGTCCGTACTGGCAGAGGTGATTCACCCTGACCAGTCCTATACTGTCCCGGGCCGGAGCATTCATGACAACATTTTTCTGGTCCGGGACCTGATGCATTACGCACAGAGGACTGGTCTATCACTCGCCTTCCTGTCCCTAGATCAGGAGAAGGCGTTTGTCCAGGTGTGGCCCCTGTTGCTGCACTGCCACACCTGGACATCGGACTCCTAAAACTGGGGCCCTTAGGAGTAACAACCATAGCCCAAGGCCTGGTACTTCCAGTGCCCTGGCCACACCTCCCCCAGCTCCTCTTGTCAGTTTAACCCCTGCAGTCCCAGGTTCAACTTGGGTGCAGGTGGCAGCTGCAGGCGTCGGCTCCGGCAATAACAATGCTGGGGCCACACCCTGTCTGAGCAGGAAGCTTGGGGTGAGGTGCCCAATGTCACCTGGCCTTAGCATGGAGATTTATGTTAGGGCTGTGGCAGACGTTGTGGGTCCCTCTGCTGTGGCGTTTTCTTCCTCCGTACGCTGGCTGCCAAGCACACCCTGGTGCAGAAAGGCATCAGTGTAGGGGGAATCTACATCCCTATAGAACCCATGGAGGGGTTAGGCACTAGAATTATTCTCTCCAATGTGCCCCCCTTCATCCCAGATAGTCTCATGCGGCTGCACCTGCAAGTCCTGGGAGACATTAAGTCTCCCATAACAAAAATTCCGCTGGGCTGCAGGGATAGAGCGCTGAGGCACGTGCTCTCATTTAGGCGGCAGGTACAAGTGCTGCTGCCGGGGAGCACAGAATCTGTGGAGGGTTCTTTTTGGGTGCCCTACGAGGGCATAATGTACACAGTGTTCTATGGCACGGAGGGAATTAGATGTTATCTGTGCAAGGAGCTGGGGCACACTCGTAGGAGTTGCCCCAAAGGGAACAGAGGACCTATCCCAACTCCTACACCCACCCCTCCCTCTGCCAAGACACCCCGTACCACTGTGCCCACCACAGCGGGGCCCTCAGGGGCCCAGGTCCCTCCTGGGACCACAAGAGATGTCGCTGTCCCATCTGGAACAGTGACTTCTGCACCTCTCCCTGGAGAGCGGAGAGGAGAGGGGGTCGCCCTGGAGCGACCACCCTCTGTTATCACTGTCTCCCCCCAGGGGGAAATACCCTGTGCCGTTGCGCCCACCGCGGCGGAGCCCTTGGGGGCCCAGCCCCCCCCTGGGACCACAGCAGATGTCGCTGCCCCATCTCGGGCGGTGACATCTGCACCTCTCCCCAAAGAACAGAGGGAGAAAGGAAAGCCCTTGAGGGCCCAGGCCCCCCCTGGGACCACAGAAGATGTCGCTGGCCCATCTCGGGCGGTGACATCTACACCTCTCCCCCAAGAAAAGAGAGAGAAAGGAAAGCCCTTGAGGGCCCAGGCCCCCCCTGGGACCACAGAAGATGTCACTGGCCCATCTCAAACAGTGACATCTGAACCTCTCCCCAAAGAACAGAGGGAGAAGGAAAAGACCTCAAGGGCCCAGGTCCCCCCTGGGATCACAGAAGATGTCACTGCCTCAACTCAAACAGTGACATCTGAACCTCTCCCCCCTACAAAGAGGGAGAAAGGAAAAGTCACCCCACAACAGTCACCCTCTGTTGTCGCTGTCCCCCCCCAAGAACACCTTACCCCCAATTTAAGCACCGTACAGAGTGTGGGGGAGCAGGAGGAAGCTCCTGTTATGGAGGTAGCGGCAATCTCTCCTGGGGAATCAATCCCTAGAAAGAGCAAATTTAAAACAAATAAGAGGGTGATTGAGGAGGTAGAGGAGGGTGAACCGTATTACGTTTACCCTCTGAAGTCTCTGAAGCGGGACGTAACATCAGTTCCGTACAAGGTGGTCCTGTCCAGACCACTGGTTACGAGTAGCCAGTGTAAACCAGATCCCACACACGTACAGCCCCCCCCCCTCGAATTTCTGGAGGGAATACAACTGAAGGTACCCGGCGTCTCTGGGGTGGAAGGCCAAAATGCTCAGCAGCATGAGGCCTTGCCCATAGATATAGACGTTGGGGTGCCTCTCAACGCCCCTCCCGGTTGGAGAGCATCCCCAGGAGAATTGTGCTTTGGTGAATTTGCCTTGCCGAGTGCACCTATCTTTGGAGCCAGCCAAGATCCCCCTCCGGCTGTACCGCCTTCGAGTGTTGCACCTGAGGCGGAGTCAGGTTTTGCGTCACCAGAAGTAGGGGATGGGCTAGGGCTGACCCCCATGGTTGAGGATGGAGAGGGGGAGGCAGGTGTAGGTAGGGATGCTTTAGTGAGCACTTCGGATTTCAACTGGAGGCTATCTGACATGAGCCCTCTTAGTGGGGAGTTTTGGTCTTTGTCAAAGATGACTGCCAGGCTAGACTCTCTCCTTGGGGTGCCTACAGAAGAGTGCCCTCCCGTGATTGAGGCGAAGGCCCCTAACATTCCGTTTACTTACACGGCGATAGAGGAGACCAGGAGGGTAATGGGTACCTTTTTGGTTCACAAGGTCACTCCAGAAACCGCTGCCTCTGCCATGCCACCACCAGATACCCCTGAACATCCTATCCCGGGGTTGGAAGTGGAGGATTTAGTGGACCCCCTCGTGGAAACACCGAAGGGGGAACCCACTGTAGAACTGAGAGAGACCCCCGCAGGGGAGGGTGAGGGTCTTAAGCCTTTCAGTCAACAGGAGCTTAGGGAGTTGGGGCTCAGTGAGGAGTCTTCTGGCACCGTGGAGTCGGTGGACTATTTGACCCCTGTTATCCCTGCCAAGGAGCTAGATGCTTTCCTAGAGGATACCCTCTGCAAGCATAAAAACTTTAAGGTGAAGTTGGCCCTTGAGAAGTGGAAAGATGCCTCGGTCATTCTCCACTCTCTCGGAGCTTACATCAGGGCCAACCACAAGGCCAAAATCTCTGGGGCTATCCATATTCGGGTCCTGAAGTTTGAAAAAGTGATGCGAGACCACGTAAAGGCTTCTCAGGGTATAGTACCCCGAGCACCTGTGGGGAACCAAAAAACTCCTGATTACCAATGGCGTTAAGCATCGGTACGCTAAATGTTAACGGCTGTAAGGATGGGTTTCGCAGGTTCCAGGTACTCTCCTTCTTGCAGAAGGGGAAGTATTCTGTGAGTTTCCTGCAGGAAACCCATACCACTCCAGAGGCTGAAGCCAGCTGGCATTTGGAGTGGCGAGGCAGTGTCTTCTTCAGCCATCTCACTTCAACATCTAGTGGGGTGGTGACCCTGTTCTCTGAGTCCTTTCAACCAGAGCTGCTGCTTGCCAAAGCTGTTGTTCCAGGTCGCCTGTTGCATATCAGGGTCCGACACGAGGACTACACGTTTAATTTCCTGAACGTGTATGCTCCTGCCACCGGACCCCTGAGAAGGCAGTTCTTCGTCAGAATGTCTGAATACCTGGAGACAGTCGACGCGGACGAATACGTGGTGCTCGGGGGTGATTTTAACTGTACCCTCGAGGCTCGGAAGGACCGGAATGGTCAGGAGCCACACCCGTGTTCTGCGTCGGCCTTGCGGGAGGTCATCACCCGCTACTCCTTGGTAGACGTCTGGCGAGAACAACATCCTGAGGCATCCACTGAGTTCACCTATGTTAGGGTGTTTAGGGGTGAACGGATGTCCTGGTCCCGGATCGACAGACTGTATATTTCCAGCCACAGCCTGTCGCGAGCCCAGTCCAGTGCCATTAGGCTGGCGCCTTTTTCGGACCACAATTGTGCGTCCGTGACGCTGATGCTGCTACCTGCAGCACCTTCGGCCGCTTATTGGCATTTCAACAATTCGTTGTTGGAGGACAAGGGGTTTGCGACGTCGGTCAGAGACTTTTGGATGGCCTGGAGAGGTTGCAGGTCAGACTTTGCCACGTTAGAGCAGTGGTGGGACGTGGGCAAGGTTCATCTGCGCCTCGTATGTCAGGAGTACACCAGAGGTGCCAGCGGGCGGCGCGATGCTGAGATCGAGGCCCTCAGGGAGGAGGTGCTCGATCTCGAGAAGCGGCTGTCTGTGGCGGGAGACCAATACCTGCAGAGTATGTACATGGAGAGGAAGTGCGCTCTCCGGGAATTGGAAGATCGGAGAGCTCGGGGGGCGTATGTGCGATCCCGCATCAACTTCCTTCGAGAGATGGATCGCGGGTCGCGCCTCTTCTACACGCTGGAGAAAAAGAGGGGAAACCGTAGACATATCACATGCCTGTTGGCAGAGGACGGTACCCCTCTGACTGACCCGGAGAGCATCCGGGACAGAACCCGGAGATTCTATGTAGATCTTTTCTCTCCGGAGTCCATCCAGCCAGATAAATGCAGGGTCTTATGGGAGGGGCTTCCCACGGTCGGTGAGGATGGAAGGGAGCGGCTTGAGTTACCTTTGACTCTGGCCGAGCTCTCTGAAGCCCTCAGTCTCATGTCCCGCGGAAAAGCGCCGGGGCTAGACGGGCTGACTGTGGAGTTCTTCCGGTTTTTCTGGGAGATGCTGGGACCTGATTTCACCAAGGTCCTAGCCGAAGCCCTGGAGATCGGTGAGATGCCACTTTCGTGTCGGCGGGCAATACTGTCTTTGCTGCCGAAGAAGGGGGATCTCCGTCAGATCTCTAATTGGCGACCGGTCTCACTGCTCAGCACGGACTATAAGATCGTAGCCAAAGCGCTTTCGCTGAGGCTCAAGTCCGTACTGGCAGAGGTGATTCACCCTGACCAGTCCTATACTGTCCCGGGCCGGAGCATTCATGACAACATTTTTCTGGTCCGGGACCTGATGCATTACGCACAGAGGACTGGTCTATCACTCGCCTTCCTGTCCCTAGATCAGGAGAAGGCGTTTGACAGAGTGGATCACCGTTACCTTATGCAGACCCTGCGGGCGTTTGGCTTCGGCCCACAATTTGTGGGCTTTCTCCAGATGCTGTACGCTTCTGCAGAGTGTCTGGTGAAGATTAACTGGTCCCTGACGGCACCTTTTGTGTTTGGTCGGGGAGTGCGTCAAGGGTGCCCCCTGTCTGGGCAACTGTACGTGCTGGCCATTGAGCCCTTCCTCTGCCTACTGAGGAAGAGGCTTACCGGGCTGGTGCTGCGGGAGCCCGACATGCGGGTAGTCCTGTCGGCTTATGCCGATGATGTGCTCCTCGTGGCCCAGGACCTAGATGATCTAGAGCGGGCACAGGAGTGTCAAGAGGTCTACACCGCGGCCTCTTCTGCTCGGATCAACTGGTCCAAGTGCTCCGGCATCTTGGTGGGTCCCTTAAAGGTGGACTCTTTGCCCCCCACGTTTCGTAATATCTCGTGGGGGAGCGATACTCTCAAGTATCTGGGAGTCTACCTGTCTGCTGCAGAGGACCCTGCCCCAGAAAACTTCAGTGATCTTGAAGAACGGGTCATTACTCGTCTGGGGTCATGGGTGTATCTGTCGAGAATGCTTTCCCTTAGGGGAAGAACCCTGGTGATTAATCAGCTAGTGGCCAGTCAGCTTTGGCACCGGCTGATAGCCATGGGTCCGACCCCCGAATTTATCAACAAGATCCAGAGGAAGTTGATGGATTTTCTCTGGATGGGGAAGCATTGGGTCTCTGTGGGAGTTGTGTGTCTCCCTTTGGAGGAGGGTGGACAGGGAGTGGTGTGTGTCCGCTCCCAGTTACACACTTTCCGCCTCCAATACCTGCAGAGATACCTATTCGCAGATCCGTCTCCGCAGTGGTGCCAGCTGGCAACCTTTTTCTTTCGCCAGCTGCGCAATATGAGGTATGACCGGCAACTCTTTTTCATCAGGCCCGAGGGTTTAGGTAGAAACCTCTCGGAGCTTCCGGCATACTACCGGGACTTACTGAAGGCCTGGAAACTGGTCTCCGCGACCAGGAAGAAGCAGGCGGTGGGGATTGATTTCCTCGCCGAGCCCCTGCTGTATAATCCGGCAGTGGGGGCTCGGATGTTGGATTCACCCTCTATTTGCCGCCGGCTAATCCTGGCGCAGGTGACCAGAGTCGGGGATCTCCTGGACTATGAGCGGCGGGATTGGGTAGGGGCAGAGGTGCTCGCGCCCCGTATGGATCTGCGTTCTGCCCGCGTCCCTCGTCGTTTGATCCAGGAGATTAAAGATGCCATACACCCCGACTCCCGCACCTTCATTGAGGGGGTATTGCAGACCGGAAAGCCTTGTCATCCTATCAACTTCGGCTCTCCGAATCTTTGCATAGAACCAAGGTCACGGCAACCCCCTCGGGCTCTTCTCTCCCCCAACCTCAGCAAGTTGGGGGAAATGTCCCCGGCATGTTTCCGCGGCATGCCGAGGAAAGTCCTGTATTCTCTGGTGCTCCATATAGTGCATTACCTCGCCCTTGTCACCCGCCCAGACACCATCTGGAGGCGGGTATTCCCAGCGAACGAGGATGAGAGACCCCGGTGGAGGGAACTCTATTCATCTTTGGTTCCCCGTCCCGCCGGGGATTTGAGTTGGAGAGTCCTCCACGGAGCACTGAGCACAGGAGAGTATTTGGCACACTTCACGGACTCCCCTGCCACCTGTCCCTTCTGTGGCGAGCGGGAGTCCGTATATCACATTTATTCGTGTTGTGCCAGACTGCAACCCCTCTTTTCCTTCTTGAGGAGCTTGCTCCTGCTGTTCTGGTTGCACTTCTCACCTCATCTTTTTATTTTTGGGTGCCCAGTGTCCCGGGACAATAAGCCTAGGGATCTCCTGGTCAACCTGCTCCTGGCATTGGCTAAGGTAGCCATTTGTAAAACCAGGAAGCAGTGTTTGGAGGGGGGGGTCCCGACAAACATCGTGGTCATGTTCCGGGCGCTGGTGCACTCCCGTATTCGGGCAGAGTACTCGTACGCCGAGTCTACTGGGACGGTTTCAGAGTTTGCCTCCCAGTGGGCGTTAGGCGGGGTGCTTTGCTCGGTATCCACCAATCAGGGTTCTTCAGATTTAACCCTTCTGTTTTAAGTGCACTTCATCAGTGCACTTGTTGGGTTCATTTCATTTTTGTTTGACTGGTTTATCTTTGTTCTACTGGGTAACAAGTAGAATTGCTGTTCAACTGAATTGGCCGGCTTCGCCGGCCAATCAGTTTCAAACCAGATCAAAATAGATTCCCCTCTCACAGAGGTAAAAGGAAGGGTTCACAGTGTAGTGTAGGACCTGCATTATTTTGGTTATACCTTGATGTTGGTATGCAGGCTTATGACGCCTTTGGCCAAAGGGTTAACTAAATAACCAATTATTATTATTGAAGTATTTTACTTTATATGTTTTGTCAATTGGATGCAGCATTGGGCACCCCCTGTCTCTTGTTATATACAATTGCCACGCTCAGTAGCTCTCTGGTTGACATAAATATATATTCACTTTGTGGTGGGTGTGGGAGTTTGAGCTTGCTGGGTATCTGTGTTAACCTATGTCTCTTTGGAGGCTGTGGCACCTCCCCCCAGAGCTCACTCCTCCTCCTTCACCCTTTTAACTTGGAAGGTCATTTCACTTGCTGCAGGAACAAGACCCATTATGGTTTTTTCCCCTCTCACAGAGGTAAAAGGAAGGGTTCACAGTGTAGTGTAGGACCTGCATTATTTTGGTTATACCTTGACGTTGGTATGCAGGCTTATGACGCCTTTGGCCAAAGGGTTAACTAAATAACCAATTATTATTATTGAAGTATTTTACTTTATATGTTTTGTCAATTGGATGCAGCATTGGGCACCCCCTGTCTCTTGTTATATACAATTGCCACGCTCAGTAGCTCTCTGGTTGACATAAATATATATTCACTTTGTGGTGGGTTTGGGAGTTTGAGCTTGCTGGGTATCTGTGTTAACCTATGTCTCTTTGGAGGCTGTGGCACCTCCCCCCAGAGCTCACTCCTCCTCCTTCACCCTTTTAACTTGGAAGGTCATTTCACTTGCTGCAGGAACAAGACCCATTATGGTTTTTTCCCCTCTCACAGAGGTAAAAGGAAGGGTTCACAGTGTAGTGTAGGACCTGCATTATTTTGGTTATACCTTGACGTTGGTATGCAGGCTTATGACGCCTTTGGCCAAAGGGTTAACTAAATAACCAATTATTATTATTGAAGTATTTTACTTTATATGTTTTGTCAATTGGATGCAGCATTGGGCACCCCCTGTCTCTTGTTATATACAATTGCCACGCTCAGTAGCTCTCTGGTTGACATAAATATATATTCACTTTGTGGTGGGTGTGGGAGTTTGAGCTTGCTGGGTATCTGTCTTATTTAACAAAGAAGCAATCATGAGCTAGGGTTGCCATGTAGCTTCTTCAAAAAATACTGGACACAATGGTGAAAGGTGCAACTCAGTCGAGGCACACGCTCGAGATACACGCTCGAGATACACGCACACACCTCTGTCTCCACTCTCTGCTCCGTGCTATTTCCTCCTCCCATTGGCCCCACCATCAGGCTCCTGACCCCTCCTCCTGATTGGCTGCATTACCTTGCAGCAGAGCCGGTCAGGTCACTATGTCCAGAGAGGTAATACCAGCCAAATACATGTTCAGTATTACCTAATTTTTTAATGAAGAGAGTGTCCAAATACAGGTCAGTTCATTTCAATACTGGACACCTGGTAACCCTAATACATGACAATATTTTCTTATATTTTGCTCATATATCAAATTCTATTGGTTTTTAAAATCAGAGAATGATTTGCACCTTACTGTAATTGTCAGCTTGACTTGTTTTGGAAAAAAAAAAAAAAATCTGCACTTACATTATCATTTACTAGCATATGAATCTTTAGCAGTGCAACATTTAATGATTGGTGTCCCTGATATTTAAATATGGACTATAATTGACCTTCATTCCTACGCAAAGGCAAATAAACAGATGGCATTTTGCAGTATCCTGTTTTCTGAATTATACTGATAATAGAAATGTAGTATTTTTGTTGGACTGATAATAAAAAAAATGTCAAGGTCTTTTCGATTACAGTTCCACCTCTATGCATATCTTGCAGTTGCCACAGATTTAAAGCACACATGCTATACAATTTTTGTTATATTTCCAAATTTCATATATGCTTAATTGCTTTTCAATTGTAGACCTGAAAAACAAACATTATCTGAGCAGCATAATAATAAATATCACCGACGTTACTTTAGAATGTTTATAAGACTTTCATTTGGGTAACATCATTCATTTGGAGGATGGTTAAAGCTATAATCTCCCCGAATTCCGCAGTATGGATGCATAGATGTGTTGATTTTTTTTTTAAATTCAAGATGGTATCCCTTTGTAAAGGATAGTTGACAACATTTCAAATATTGTTTAAACAACTGAAGTTTAAATATCTTACTAATACAGTTAGATTACTTAAAGTAGCAATCCCTCCACCGAAAGACTAGCAGCTCTTTGCTGTTTTGGTGCCGATCGATCTGTTCACCCATAATCAATCACCGAACAATCAGCTTTTCTGGGAGTTCAAAATGTCTGCCTGTTTCACTCTGAAAACTCTTTTTCTCACATCATTGGAATGTATATTAATAAGTGTTCCAATGATGGAGGTGGGATCCCAATGATCCATGAATCATCATCATCATATATATTTGTGTCCATAAAAGGAGTGCTACAAAGATTGTGACCTCATGTATAGAACAAAAGACAAAAAGACTCAGTGCTACATCTAACTTGACATATTATATAGTTACATTCTTATCTGTTTATCTTCTCATAAGCAAGGGTCATTTAGTTAAATTCTTTGGCCAAAGTATTTTAAGGCTGCAACCACGACACGGTATGGCCCATCTGTAGGTCATAACACTGCTGCACCTACAAAAAGCACCCATAACCTCTCTAATGGGGGGGGGAGGTGTGGGGGGGGACCGATGGCTTGATAGACAGGTCATTCACAGGTGCTTGGCAAGAACTGGAATTAAAAAGGCTGTGTGTGTTTTTAAATTTCAATTGGTAAAACAATTTGGAGATTTGTGACAGCTCTTACCTGATTTCAAGCTCGCCCATCCTACTATTTAATGGCAAATCTGGCTAATTACTTGTGAAAGTGTGAAAAAGAAAAAGTGTGGCACAAACAAATAAATTATAGTCCTCAAAAATGCTCACTTAAAGCTGCAGTTCAGTCTATATCCTGCATGTGTGGTTTTTTTTAATAAATCAGTTCTGTAGTAAGAAATAATACTTTTAGCATTTTCTGTTTTTAAAAAAACAACTTTGAAAGACCAATTTTCTTGTATTCTATTTTAACAAGCATTTGCTAAGGCACTGCCCCTTCATGTCCTGTCACAAACCCAGGCACACCCCTTTGTCAGCACTGCCCTCCCTCTCTCTAAACGTGCACTAGCATCTGGTCACATGATCTTCCTCATAGAGTACATTCAAGGAAGCTGGAGAAAAGGGATCAGCCATGCATAGCAGCTCGGATAGGCGATTTCAAACTTATTACAGTGTTTATTCCATTCATTGCACGTGTATATAATGTAAAATTGTAATAATTCCATTTATAGCAAACGTGTATATGTGAATATTATTTAGATGTATATGTATGTTACTGAAATGTGGAGTGAGTGTGTAGGTAAATACACACAATACACTTCCACTGCATATATATATATATATATATATATTATATATATTATATATTATATATGTATGTATGTATATGTGAAGTTATGTGAGTAAAAAAGTGACAAAAACCCTCCATAGCAAGGCAAATAGCAAATGGAAATATTACTGTATGCTCTTTTGTATGTATATATATATTTATATACACACACACTTCAAATACGGATAGTGATTCACGTAAATGATATATATATTCACTTTCTGGGAGTATAAGAGTGACTGTCCTGTTGTTCCTTTTTTGTATCCATCATTGAATGGTATGCACCCTCTCTTTACGTTTATTTTATACTAGCTGAGAGACCCGGCGTTGCCCGGGATGTAATGTTCCCGCTCCTCTCTCTCTCCTCACCCCTCCCCCTCTCTCTGTTTGTCCCCCATTCACATCAATCCAGTTCCCCCCCTCCCTCCTTTACAGCTTCATGCAGTGTGTGTAAGTCAGTCATTGTGTGTGCGTCAGTCAGTCAGTGTGTGTGCGCGCGCGTCAGTGAGTCTGACGCAGAAACACAAACACACACACAGACTGACTGACGCACACACACACACAGTCAGTGTGTGCGTGTGTGTGTGCCTCAGTCAGTCAGTGTGTGCGTGCGGCAGTCAGTCAGTCATTCAGTTAGTGTGTGTGTGGGGGTGTGCGCGCGCGCGTCAGTAAGTGTGTGTGTGTCAGTCAGTGTGTGTGTGTGTCAGTCAGTGTGTGTCAGTCAGTGTGTGTGTGTGTGTGTGTGTGTGTGTGTGTGTGTGTGCGCCAGTCAGTGTGTGTGTGTGTGTGTGTGTCAGTGTGTGTCAGTGTGTGTGTGTGTCAATGTGTGTGTGTGTGTGTCAATGTGTGTGTGTGTGTGTCAATGTGTGTGTGTGTGTCTGTGTGTGTGTCAATGTGTGTGTGTGTGTCTGTGTGTGTGTGTGTACCATTCATTGTGTGTGTGCGCGCGCGCGGCAGTCTGCGTGTGTGTGCGCGTGGGTGGTGGGGTGTGCGCGCGTGCGTCAGTCAGTGTGTGTGTGTGTGTCAGTCAGTGTTTGTGTGTGTCAGTCAGTGTGTGTGTGTGTGTCAGTGTGTGTGTGTGTCTGTGTCAGTGTGTGTGTTTGTTTGTGTCAGTGTGTGTGTGTGTCAGTGTGTGTGTGTGTGTGTGTGTGTGTGCAGCAGTCAGTGTGTGTGTGTGCAGCAATCAGTGTGTGTGTGTGTGTGTATGTGTGCGCGCGCGCGTCAGTCTGTGTATGTGTGCGTGTGGCTGTGAGGGGTTGTGTGCATGCGGCTGTGAGGGGTTGTGTGCGTGCGTCAGTATGTATGTGTGTGTGTCAGTCAGTGCGTCAATCAGTCAGTGTGTGTGTGTGTGTGTGTGTGTGTGCGTGCGTCAGTCAATCAGTGTGTGCGTGCGTCAGTGTGTGTGCGTGCGTCAGTCAGTGTGTGTGCGTGCGTCAGTCAGGGTGTGTGCGTGCGTCAGTCAGGGTGTGTGCGTGCGTCAGTCAGGGTGTGTGCGTGCGTCAGTCAGGGTGTGTGTGCGTGCGGCTGTCAGTGTGTGTACGTGCGGCTGTCAGGGTTTGTGTGCGTGCGCCAGTCAGGGTTTGTGTGCGTGCGCCAGTCAGGGTGTGTGTGCGTGCGCCAGTCAGGGTGTGTGTGCGTGCGTCAGTCAGGGTGTGTGCGTGCGTCACTCAGGGTCTGTGCGTGCGTCACTCAGGGTGTGTGCGTGCGTCAGTCAGGGTGTGTGCGTGCGTCAGTCAGGGTGTGTGAGTGCGTCAGTCAGGGTGTGTGCGTGCGTCAGTCAAAGGGCAGGCGTGGGGGGGGGTGTAGGGCAGGGGTAGGGGGGGAGTGAGAGGTGGTGGAGAGTGGGACTGACGCAGATCCGAGGCTGCTTGGCCCCCCAGCGGCTGGGGAGTTGGCGGCCGGGGGGTTAAGGGAGCGGGCGGGGGGGGGGGTAAGGGAGCGGGCGGGGGGGGGGGGAAGGGAGCGGCGAGGGGGTAAGGGAGCTTTGGCGGCTGGGGTAGGAGGGCCGCGCTTACCCCCTTTGTGAATGTT
Source organism: Ascaphus truei (assembly GCF_040206685.1). NCBI lineage: Eukaryota > Metazoa > Chordata > Amphibia > Anura > Ascaphidae > Ascaphus > Ascaphus truei. The sequence goes on along the minus strand of NC_134485.1, from coordinate 40,927,965 downwards.
TGTATGATATAGATATATATGCACACGCACGCATATACATGCGCACGCGCACACATACACGTGCACACGCA